>NW_007247808.1:19279-185810 GCF_000164805.1 Carlito syrichta | reverse complement strand
CCTTAGCCTTCTCATCCGAGCAGAACTCGGACAGCCAGGAACTCTGTTGGGGGATGACCAAATCTATAATGTAATCGTTACTGCTCATGCTTTCGTAATAATTTTCTTTATAGTAATACCCATTATAATTGGAGGCTTTGGCAATTGACTAGTACCCCTTATAATTGGAGCCCCCGATATAGCATTCCCTCGAATAAACAATATAAGATTCTGATTATTACCACCATCTTTCCTTCTACTATTAGCCTCCTCAATAGTTGAAGCTGGAGCAGGAACTGGTTGAACTGTTTATCCCCCTCTAGCAGGAAATTTAGCCCACGCAGGAGCCTCTGTAGACCTCACTATCTTCTCTCTGCACCTAGCAGGAGTATCTTCTATCCTAGGTGCTATTAATTTTATTACAACCATTATCAATATAAAACCTCCTGCTATATCACAATATCAAACCCCCCCTATTTGTATGATCCGTCCTAATCACCGCTTTTCTACTACTACTATCTCTCCCAGTTTTAGCGGCAGGAATTACTATACTCTTAACTGACCGAAACCTTAACACAACCTTTTTTGACCCCGCTGGAGGAGGAGACCCCATTCTCTATCAACACTTATTCTGATTCTTCGGCCACCCTGAAGTTTATATTCTTATTCTACCCGGATTTGGTATAATTTCCCATATTGTAACCTATTATTCTGGAAAAAAAGAACCATTCGGTTATATAGGAATAGTTTGAGCCATAATGTCCATTGGTTTCCTAGGTTTTATTGTCTGAGCTCATCATATATTCACAGTAGGAATAGATGTAGACACCCGAGCATACTTTACATCTGCCACCATAATTATTGCTATTCCAACTGGAGTGAAAGTATTGAGCTGATTAGCAACCCTACATGGAGGCAACATTAAATGATCTCCTGCTATGCGATGAGCCCTAGGTTTCATTTTGCTATTCACCGTTGGCAGTTTAACTGGGATTGTCCTTGGTAAAGGCAGTGGTAAATGAAGAAGTAGACCTAGATACAGGCCAAGATGGGGCTTACTCCCAGACACAGATGTGTCCTAGAATACAATAGGCAGTGCCATAGCTCCACCCATATTCCTTCCGATTCTTTACCAACTCCCTGTATACTTTCCCTACAACAGTCAGCACCTCATCTCTTTGCCTCAGGTTGCTAGATTCCCTTTAAGAACTGATGCAGGCCGGGTTCGGTGGCTCAGCCTATAATTCCAGTCCTTTGGGAGACCAAGGCGAGTGGATTGCCTGAGCCTGCAGTTCTAGACCCACCCTGGCAACATGGCGAGACCTCATCTCTACAATAAATCAAAAATTAGCCAGGCGTGGTGGCACGTGCCTGTAGTTCTGGCTACTTGGAAGGCTGAGGTGGAAGGATTGCTGGAGCCTAGCAGGTCGAGGCTGCAATGGTCAGGAGCATGCCACTGGCCACTCCAGTCTGGGTGACAAAGTGAGACTCCAATTCAAAAAAAAAGAAAGAAAGAAATAGAACTGATGTAAAGCTGGAAGCACCTGGGAATTTACATTCCTTCTGGAAGCCTTTAACTAATGATTTGTCTGTAACTACACCAACTCCCTTCTCTCTGTTGATGAAGGTTCTGAGATGTGACCTTCAAACCTGCACTTTAGAACTGAACTAAGATTCCACAAACACCTAACTAGAAAAAAAAAGGATAACATATGCAATGAATAAACTAACTATATAATCTACCATCTTAACTAGAACATTTTAAAGTTAGACGATTTAAAAAAAAATTTCTCGTCTGACAAATTGGTTTATTTCATTGGCAATCCTACAAAGCAATTCAAAAATAGAATTTCTTCTAAGAAAAATAGCATAATATTAAAGCAAAAAAAAAATCTTTATACTGATTTTCTGCACATGAACAAATAAGCAAAATATTCATTTGTATCAATCATTTGTTTAGCTATTTTACAAGTTTAGCTATTTCTATTAATACTAAGATGTCATTTGTATTTTTCTGAACAATGTTTCTTTTTTGTTATAGTCATATAGTTTTATAAAATTTTCTTTAATTTTCTACATTTAGTACTTAACATGTTAGTAAAGATCAATGCCCTTGGTTGACTTTTCTCTGTAAACTGTGTACTTCATTTTTCCTATAAATGCTGAAGAACTTGGTAACATCAAATCAATTTTAATTTTTCCTCATTGAGTTATATGGCTATTTCAGCCAAACTATTTTCATTCATTTTATTTGACATATATTATTATAAAATAAAACTCATCAACTAAGTTGTCTCTATGATTCATTGAAATTTAAATGCTGAACAACTAAAGTCCATCTTCAATGCTGGTACAGAAAATAAATTTATCCAATTAAAACTAGGAGTTCCATCAAAAGAGTGTTTCCATAAACCAAGATAACCAAATCAAAATTATAGATTTAAAAAATTAAAACAACAGTTGAGTTCTCATCATTTATTTTGTTAACTAGTTCATTTGCTTGTGTAGCATAAATGTAAAATAGCCTTTCTACTTGCAAGCTTTGTTTTACTACTTGGAATTAACTGAAAAATTCTAATGCTAAGTTATTGCTCAATTTTTTTAAATACTTTGATTTCAAAATTCCAACAAACGTTGAACAAATAGAAGCACAAATTAAAGGATTTATTTCTAAAAGTGTATACTCCTGCAGGGCACTTGAAATGATGTACAAATTGTGGCTCAGTAGGTCACCAAACCCATCCTGTAGTTCCAGGATGCATAATTGGAATAAACAATACCAACAACTGACAGAAGTCCCACATTGGTTTTCTGACCTATGGAGTGGAGCTATTATGGTCAGAAAGGCCAACTGGAAGCCACTAGAACTGCCTCTACCTAAAAAATTAGTAAACCAAAAGCAATACCATATTACTGTGGGAATTAAAGAAATTAGTGTCATCATCAAAGACTAGGAATATGTAGGGCTGATGATTGCCCATTTAACATCATCCATTTAATTCTCTTATTTGGCCTGTGCAGAAGAAGATAGGCTGATTTTGGAGAATGACAATGGATTATCATAAGCCTAGCAAGATGGGCTGCTGTACTAGATGTAGTTTAACTGCTTGACCAAATTAATACATTCTCTGGTACTGGATATACAGCTATTGATTGGGCAAATGCTTTATTTTCCATCCCAGCTAATAAAGGCCACCAAAAGCAGTTTGCTTCCGGTTAACAAAGCCAGCAATACACCTTAACTGTCCTACCTCAGGGTTATATCAACTTTCTATCCTATGTTCATAATTTAGTTTGCAACTATCTTGATTACCTTTCCCTTTTACAAGATATCACACTGATTCAGCATATCAGTGACATGCTGATTGATTCTAGTATGCAAGAGCTAGCAATTGCTCTAGACTTAATGGTAAGACATTTGCTTCTCAGAAAGTGGGAAATAAATCTGATAAAAATTAAGGGGTCTTTAGCAGTGAAATTTCTAGAGGTCTAGTAGGTGAGACATATCAAGGTATCCCTTCTAAGGTAAACCATAAGTTGTTGCATCTGCAGCCTCCGACAACCAAAAAGAAGTAGAATGTTTAGGGGCTTCTTGGGATTTTAGAGACAACACATTCTTCATTTGTGTGTGCTAATCCAGTTCATTTACTGAATGTCTCAAAAAATTCTGGTTTTCAGTGAGGCCTAGAAGAGGAGAAAGCTTTGCCATAGATCTAGGTTGCTATGTAAGCTTCTCTACCACTCCCGGCCATATAATTCAGCAGCTCCAGTAGTGATTGAAGTGTCAGTGGCAGATAGGGATGCTGGTCGGAGCCTTTAGCAGCTCCCTCAAGGTGAATCCAAGCACAAGCCCCCGGATTTTGGAGCAAAGCCCTTCCAGTCTCTGCAGATAAGTATTATTTTTTTGAGAAACAGCTTTTAGCCTGCTACTGGGCCTTAATAGAGACTGGACTTTAACCACTGGCCACTATTTGACCTGAGCTGTCCATTGTGAAACAGATGTTATCTGACCAACCAACTCATACAGTTGGGCATACAGAGCAGCCCCTCATCATCAAATGGAAGTGTTATATATGAGATCAGGCCTGAGAAGATCCTGAAGATACAAGTAAGTTACATGAAGAAGTAGCTCAAATGCCCATGATCTCCACTGCCACTACACTACCTTAGCTCTCTAGCTTGCAATGACCTTATGGGAAATTCCTTACCATCAGTTGACAGAGAAAGAGAAAACTCAATCGTGGTTTTGCTCTTACTAGGATAGACACTCTGGACATGAATTTGCCTTCCCTGCACACATTTTTCTGTCAAAACCACCATCCATGGAGTTATAGAATGCCTTACCTACTGACATAATATTTCACACAGTTTTGCTTATGATTAAGAAACTCACTTTACAGAAATAAAGTGCGACAATGGATCCATCCTGATGAAATTCACTGGACATGACCATGTTTCCCACCATCCTGAAACAACTGACTTGATAGAACAATGAAATAACCCTTTTAAGGCTCTGCTGCAGTGCCAGCTAGGTGACAATACCTTGTAGATCTTGTTCTCTAGATGGTTCTATGAATCAGCATCTAACATATGTTGCTGTTTCTCCTATAGCCAGGATTCATGGATCCAGAAATCAAGTAGAAATATCACTATAACCCCTGGTGACCCACTAGCAACATTTTTGCTTCCCGTTCTCATGACCTTATGTTCTACTTGCCTGGAAGTCTTGGCTCCAGAGGGAGACACACAAAAATGATTCCATGATTCCATTGAACTGGAAGTTAATACTGCCGCCCAGCCACTTTGGGCTTTTCATCTTTAAATCAACAGGTGAAAAAGAATTACTGTGCTGACAGCAGTGATTGATCCAGACTACCAAGGTGAAAGTGAACTGTTATTCCACAATGGATGTAAAGAAAAGAATGTCTGGGAAAAAGAGACTCCTTAGGTTCCTCTTAACATACCCTGTAATTAAGGTCAATGGAACACTACAACTTAATCTAGGCAGGACTGCCAATGACCCAGATTCTTCAGGAAAAAGGTTTAAGTTACCCTACCGAGTGAATAAAACTATGACAATTGAGATATTTGCTGTAGGCAAATGGGTTATGAAATGAGTAGTGAAAAAGATAAATGCCAACTATAATCACAGAATCAGTTTTGAAACAAGGATTGTAAGTGTCACGACTACCTTCTTTTGTTATGAATATGTTTATATAAATATATATGGAAGATATATTTATTTTCTTTCCTTTCTTATCCCTTATCATATAACTTAGAAGTATTGACTTTATATTTAAGTCAATTGTGATTTTAGTACTGGTAACTTTATAGTATTTAAGTTATGCAATATCAAGGAGAAAAGTAAACAACACCCAGGTACTTCATATCTTCTTCTCAGGAAAAGTGTAGTTTTGGCTGTACACAAGATAGTTGAATCATGTTAGGTTGAAGTATGACTTTTTATTGTCTTTATTTAAAGATTAATACAGTTTAAAGAGATATATGGGTGCCAGATTAACATGGAGTAGAATTGTGATGGTTAATTTTATGTGCCAACTTGTTTGGGCCACAGTGCCCAAATGTTTGGTCAAACATTATTCTAGATATTTTGATTAAGGTATTTGAAGTTAAATTAAATCAGTGGATTTTGAGTGAAGCAGATTGCTCTCCATAATGTGGGTGAGCCTCATACGATAATTTGAAGATTTAAATAGAACAAAGAACAGTCCTCCCCTGAGCAAAATGAAATTCTACCAGCACACTGTCTTTGGACCCTATTGAAACTATTCTCTGGGTCTCCAGTCTAATCGCTTACACCGACGATCTTTGACTTTCAAGTCTTTATAATTGTGTAAACCAATTTCTTAAAATAAATCTCTATCTATCTATCTATCTATTCATCCCTAACCACATCCTATTGGTTTTATTTCTCTAGAGAACCCTAATAAAAATGGTTAACAAAAAATCAGGATATGGTAGCCTGTGGAAGAATGTTTGCCAGGGGAGAGGCATAAAGGAGTCTAAGGTATTGGCAATATCCTATTTTGTTACCTAAGTAAAGGTACATGCATTTTATATTACTACTATATGTGTTTGCCACGATTTTCTGTATGAAGACTGCATATCACACATACATACACACAAACACAAATTTAACTCAAGAAGTATGAAATAACAGACTTTGGGAGGCCGAGACGAGTGGGTTGCCTGAGCTGGTGGGTTCAAGACCAGTCAGGACAACTTGGTGAGACCTCATCTCTACATAAATAAAAAAAGTTAGCCAGGCATGGTAGTGCATGCTTGTAGTTCTGGCAACTTGGAAGGCTGAGGCGGAAGGATCACGGAAGCCCAGCAGGTCGATTCTGGGGTGGCTGTGTGCCACTGCACTCCAGCCTGGATGACAGAGTAAGACTCTGACCCAAAAAAAGAAAGAAAAAGAAAGAAAGAAAGAAAGAAAGAAAGAAAGAAAGAAAGAAAGAAAGAAAGAAAGAAAGAAAGAAACAGGAACAAGAGAATGAGAAAGTCAAGTTCCAATAAGAATTACAGAAGGATAGCATATAGATAATGATAAAGGGAGAATGTTCAAGAAGACTGTAGCTAATACATTTTTACATAAAAGAAGCAGAATAAATAAAATAAGTATAAATAAACATACATGTAGAAAACTTTCTGACTCCATTTGATGCTTCTATGACAGAACACCTGAAACTGGGTCATTTATATAAACAGAAATTTAGTTCTCACAATTTTTAAGATGGGAAGTTGCCAATCATGGTGCCAGCATCTGGTAAGGACCTTCTTGCTGTGTCCTCACGTGGCAAAAGGCAGACAGAAGAGAATGAATTCATTCCTATAAGCCTCTTTTATAGCAGCATTAATCTATTTGTGAGGACATAGGCCTCATGACCTCCCCATCTCCAAAAAGCCCCACCTCTCAACATCACTGTGCTGGGGATCAAATTTCCAACATATAAATTTGGGAACACATTCAGACCATAGCATTCCACTCTGGTCCCCAAATTCCATGTCCTTCTCACATGCAAAATGCATTCACTTTAACTCAATAGCTACAAGTCTTAATGTGTTCCAGCACCAACTTTAAAGTCTAAGTCTAGAGTCTCTTCTATATCAGATATAGAGGAGACTCAAGGCACAATTCATCCTGAAGCAAATTGCTTTCTAGCTATAAGTCTGTGAAATCAAACAAGTTACGTACTTTTAAAAATAAATGATGAGTCAGGCATAAGATGGATATTACGATTTCAAAAAAAGATAAATGAAAAAGAAGAAAGGAATAACAGACCCTATATAAGTAAAAAACCCAACAGGGCAAATGACAGCAAATCTTAAGGCTTGAGAATAATCTTCTTTAACTCTATGTTCTGCCTTCCAGAGACACTAGAAATCAGCTCTCACACATTGAAGTTGAATGTTTGTTGTTTTCTCAGGCTAGTGGTACACAATGATAACTCTACAATTCTAGGGTCTTAAAGATAGCTTTGCTCCCATGATTCCACTAGGGAGAGAAGTGGGAAACTGGGGAGCCCTAGTGGGGAATCTCTGTGGCAACCTTAACCCCACAGTCCTTCTAAGGCAGCATTGCCTTAGTGGAGGATCTCTGTGGTGGCTTCACTCTTGAGGCAATTCTCTGCCTGGGCTTCAAGGCTGCCTAAGATATCTTTAAAATCCTAGGTGGAGGTAGCCATGCCTCCAAAGCTCTTGTGCTCTGGACTAGTGTTGGGGGGAGTAGCCTCAAAGATCTCCAGAATTCTTCAGGGTCTTTCTCCCATTGTCTTGATAATGGCACCTGGCTTTCTTCTAGTCACGTGAATTTTCTTATCAAATGATCGCTTGGCCAGACATTGTTTTCCCTCCTAAACATGCTTTTTAACTCTTTACAAGGCCAAGCTGAGTATTTTGCAAATCTTTACATTCTGCTTCCTTTTTATTATAAATTTTATCTATAAATCATGTCTCTCTTTTTACATTTTGCTATAATCAGTAAAGAAAAGCCGCAGAGTACCCCAAGTACTTTGCTGCTTAGAGATTTCTTCTGCCAAATACCCTAGTTCATTTTTTTTTAGTTATTTATAAAGTCTTAGAACAGGAACAAAATTTAGCCAAGCTTTCTGTCACTTTATAACAAGGACTTCCTTCCCCCTAATTTCCGGTACCTTGTTTCTTCTTTCAGTCTGAGACCTCATCAGAATGGCCTTTATTGACCATATTTCTAGATTCTCTTCACAATCAACTTAAGTAATGTGTAAGAATACAGATAAGCAATCATTCAAAAGTAAACAAACAGAATGTTGATACAAGGAAAAATTGAACTAACTTTTTAAAAGAAAAAGAATCAGTGAAAGATATACGTCTATTTAAAAAATTAAGCCTCTCTCAAAGGAATAAGCTACAAAAAGAAGTGAACAAATAAAATGATACAGAAATAGGTAAATATATATTTAACTGGTGGTAGAAAGGATTAATATGGAAGGTGATTAAAATAAAAGAAAACAAGTTGACTGTATAGTATTTCATGGTATATATGTATCGCATTTTTTTAATCCAGTCCACCATTGATGGGCACCTGAATTGGTTCTGTGTTTTTGCTATTGTGGCTAATGCTAAAAAAAAAGTTGGAAGTTATGTACTAGATAAGTATAATACAGACTGTAGGAGAGTAATAACACTAAAATCTATATTATTTTGAAGGAAGATAAATACACTGATTAACTTCAAACTTGGTAAGTACATAGGCCAAAATTTTTAGAGAATCATTGATGTACTAGACAGTGCAATTTCCTAAAGTGAAAAGGACGAGAAAAGAAAATTTTATTCAACATAAAGCAAGAAAGGAACAAAGAGATAAAGCAATAAAAAAGGGGAAAATCATAAGGGGAAAAATGTTTGTAGAAACATATCCATATATATCAATAAACATAGTACATAATAAACTCTAACTTAAAAATTGAATAGATCAGCACTCAAAAAAATTAATAAAACTGCATAAGATCTAAACATTACAATTTAGAAATTTGATCTAATGAATAAACATGATTCATTCTTTGAAAATTTTGCACCCAATAATAGAAATTAAGCATTCTTTGCAAGCACACAGAAACTTGACCATATAGGTAATTTTGGAAAAGTATGACAAGAACCATATCTTGCCTGTCCAATACAGTGTACTATTTTCTTATTAGGATAACCTGGTTTTGTGTTCAGGAGATAAAAAGAAATTGGTTTACAGTAAGGGATGCCGTTTTCCAGCTTCAGAGAGTAACTAATGATCAACTCCAACAACTCCTTTTATTATTATACATTGTTAGTAGAGTAAGTCCCCTATATTCAAACAAGTTCTGTTCCAAGAGTGTATTTGTAAATCCAATTTGTTTGTAATGCCAACAAAGTTAGCCTAAGTACCCAACTAACACAATTAGCTATACAGTATCAGCTATATTATCACTGCTTTTATGCTTGCTTCTGGGAAACTTGGGCTTGAAATAAAGATACTGTACTACCATACTTTATACAATGCTGTACAAAGAAGTACGCAAAAGCACAACTACTTGCAGAGGATGCACACATGAAACAATGTACACCAAACACGTGAACTAATTTATGTGATTGGACATGTGAATGCACATTCAGGTCTTTCAAGGTTTGCAACTTGAAGATTCGTATGTAGGGGACTTGCTGTATATAGGTATGCAAATGATTTTCTTATATTAATACAGTAATTATATTGTTAAATTCTTTGGGGTTTTATATGTGAACAATTACGTGGTATATAAATTGTTATTTTCTTTCCTTTCAATCCTTATTTCTTTTTACCTGATGCACAATTATACCTAAAGTATCTAGTACCATGCGTACCAGTATTTATGCATCTCATAGACAAACTCATACACTGATAGCAAACATTACATTATTCCTAATTTTCAAGGCAAAACTTTTAATGTATCATCAGGAAGAATATTGTTTATAATGGGTTTTTAGTAGATTCCCTTTAACAGAATAAGGAAGTTTTCTTCTATTCTTAGTCTATTATGAATTTTCCTTTTTCATGCATGATTATTAAATACTAACACTCTTTTTATCTTCCATCTATTGAAATGATCATAAGTTTATTACTTAATTTACTATTGTGCTAATTATATTAACATAAATAATTTTTGTTTACCAGCTTGGAAATCTACACAGATAATGTGAGAAAAGTTGAGCTAAATCCAACTGGGTCAAGATGCATTTGTTTGTACATATGTATATCATTTTATATTTATATATAAATTATATGTGTTTGAGCATATATGCATATGTTCATACTGCATAACATAAACACTGCTGATTTGATTTGTTGTTATTATGTTCAGAATTTTAAAATCTATGTTGATGAGTGAAATTGACCTCTCTCCTCTTCCATACTTTGTTTGGTTTTTGTATCAAAGTCTCATTGGACTCGTAAAAAAATTACACTTTCCAATTTCTTTATGTTTGCTAATTTTTGTACATGAACTCTCAGATCTGAGAGACATTTATAAAAGCCTGATCAATTTTTCTTTGCAATTTTGTCAATTTTTACTGTATATAATTTAATGCATTTCTATTAAACATTTGCAATTTAGAATTGTTAGATCTTTCTGTTGAAATACATAATTGAATATTATGAAGTAACCACTCTAATCCCTATACTATGCTTTTGCCTTAAAGCTTACTTTGTCAGAAAATACTATGAATTTATAACTGACACTAGTTTTTTTATTTACTATTTGGCATATATTTTGCATCCTTTAATTTTCAATGCTTCTTTGTGATTATGATATATGTTTTTTTACTTACATGTACCTTTAAAAAAATATACCCGGAAGAACTCAAATCACTCTGAAAAATATACCTGCACACATACATTCATTGCAGCATTGTTCACAATAGCAAAAACATGGAACCAATCATGCTGCCCATCAAAAGAGGACTGGATTTTTAAAATGTGGTACATATACACAATGGAATATTACGCAGCCATAAAGAAGAACAAAATCATGAACTTCACAGCAACCTGGATGGAATTAGAGTCTATAATACCGAGTTATCTTGCACAGAAACAAAAAACTGAATATCACGTGCTCTCACTCATAAGTGGACCTTGAACAACCACAGCAATACTATAAGAAAAAGATTGACTGTAGTGTGAAACTGCGGAGGAGAGGAGGGGCAGGGAGGCAGGATTGACAGTAGTGGAAATCTGCCTGAGGAAGAGGGGCATACTTCATCAACAAGGGTAACTGCACGGTGAATATTTGTATACCTAACCCTGAAATGTACCCCACAACTTTAAAATAAACAAATTTTAAAGTTTAAAAAAGAAAGATCCAGCCTCACAATTTTGAATTTTGAATTTAGAACATCTGTATTTATTATGATTGCTGATGTGATTGGAATTATTTCTACTATTTTAGTCAGTAGTTTAATTCTTCAGCTTTTTCTGTTTTTCTCTTTCCCTTTATCTTCAAAAAGTACAACTCCTTCACTTCTCTCATCGTTTCCTGATATATGTATGTTACACCTTTTAGTTATTATCTACGTTTTTCTTAACCTTCCTTTCAGAAGAGATTGGAGGAAGCACAATATTGTTAAATTCTTGGTCTTCTAGTGATGTGTTTTTCATAATTTCTTCAGATTCAATCTTCTTGCAAGCTCAGTTGTGCATTTCAAAGAGTGTTTGTTGTATTGCATCCAGCATTTCTGAGTATTTGAAGTGGGAGGTTTCCAGGAAATCTAGTTTGCAGGGTTCCCAGACAGCACGTCGCATTATCTAGAAGACTTCACAACAACTTGGATGGATTTAGAGTCCATAATACTCAGTGATCTATCCCAGAAACAAAGAATTGAGTACCACATGTTGTCACTCATAAGCAGAACCTTAACATTTATCATAATACTATAAGAAAGGGATTGGCAGTAGCAGGACACTGCTAGGGGAGGGAGGGGGTCACATAATATCAATAAGGATACCTAATCTCAAACCAGGCAAAGTGGGGACCAAAGGGAGGCCCAAACTTTACCTGTATGATGACCACTATGTACCCAATCCTGAAGCGTAACCCACAGCTTTAAAAGAAAAAGAAAATGAAACATGGGAGAAAAGAAATCACAAGAGGGAAAAAAAAGAGAGATCTGCACCTCAGCCCAATCTTTCCCCCCATTGAGTTATTTAATTATACTCAACTTACTTAACCTCTCTTAGCTTTCTCACCTTTGAGGTTATAAGGCTGAAGAAGGTGACCTGGTACAGTTCTGTATTTCTTTAACATATGATCATGTGACTAATATTCATTTAACTGACAGATTACTCTGCAGTATCAAATTTAATGTCCTTTTTGCTTTGTTTTGTTTTCCAAAGTTTTAGTAAATGCTAAAAATAATTACTTACCCTCCTTTAGGGTCTAGAGCTGACTGCACATTTGGGAAGTCAGGAAACAGTCTGTTCTTAAAGTTGTGCCAAGTTATATGAATTTGAGCAAGTTGCTTAAAGCCTGTTTACCTTTACTTCCTTCCTATTGCTGTGGAAGTTATTGCTTTAAAGCAAAATGTATATAAATAATACTGGGTTAAAACGTGGCTGTCCAGTCTGCTTGTGAATAGAAAGTGAGGACAGGAAAAAAAGATAGGAAGAAAACAGGAGCTTCAAACTGCCTGTTGGTACTGGCAACCCCTTCTTTCAATTTCTCTTGTTGAATTTTAGGTAAAAGTGAAACAAAACCCAGCATTTTAACTCTATCCTTGAGGCAGAGCCATTTATGGAAAGGAACTATCAAGATTGTAATCATGTAAGGAGCACAGTAGCACTTCTACGGGCACTATCAGAACACTGTTGACAAGGTGGGCAGCAGTAGAATCAACCTGGAAACTGGTTCACTTCATTAGAATTAAGAAGGTCAAGCTAGAAGTGGAATGGGCAGTGATCACCCCTTTCACTTTTGCTCAGAATAGCTTTGCCTTAATGATTATAAGACCTACCCATTTTCATTGAGGTCCCTAGCATCTGCCCCTAATCTCTTGTTTCTCCTCCATGTTATAAACATTGACATGGTCTCAGCTAGAATCTACTTCAGACTGGTCTCACAGGGAGCACTAGAGCTTGAGTTGTTCACAGAATTCTTCCACCTTGAAACATGGGGATTGACTATAAGAAGCTCTGTGTCTGTCAGTTACTGACTATGAACTGCTCCTTGGGGTGAGGGCTCTAATTTCCCATGATGTGGCTCCTGTTTGAGGGCACGTCTCCAGCACACTGAGTAGCTACAAGCCTTTCCTGCAGCATTTCCAATACCCAGGGTGGGAGTGGAGGAATGCACTAGCTGGTTTATAGGAGTTTAGTTAGGGACCTACAGCATTCACTACAATTTTCAGGCTTCATATTCTTATTACAAAGCCTGCACACATTGACCCTGCCTGCATAGTGAAAGCAGCTCCATGAACAATGTACTAAAAACTACAATTGGCTTTCCAAGTCTCAACATTTTTTTAAAAATTTGCCCTAGGTAGCGTTTGTTGTAAACTTCTCAATAGTCAATACCTCTTTATAGTTTGAAACTCTATATTTAGGCTGAAGAGAACAAATAAAAAAAAAGAGAGAAGGATGTGCCTAAAAACTCCTTTCAGAACTGCAGTTCCACCACAGTGTTTTGCTGTCTTATTTCAAGCACCACTTTTTGAAACTCATTGAAAAACAGAACTAATTTCAAACTTCCTATGCCTTGCAAAGGGCAGAAGAGTCTTTATAAGGAAAATATATTTACATCAGGATACACACATACCCAGTCAATTTAATTAAGCACAGCAAGTTCTTTGTCATCTGAGTTTAACCATATTGAACTGCCAAATAAATTCAATATACAACAAGGTAATGTTTGGCACTAATACTAGAGCCATAAAATATGCCCCACTGTGCTGTAGCCTAAATATAAGACAACCTTTAGATATGGTCTTAGGAAAGTAAAAATAGATGTATATGTATCAAAGTTGCAGAGCTTCCGGTCTTTGTGAATAAGAATAATTCTTCTAATCAGTATAAATGAGAGATCCAGATTTAAAAACACTTTTAAGCACAATTGAGAAAAGGATGCCTTTTTTATTGTACTTGTAGATGCATCAATTTTCTCTTAGACATTGGCGGAACTGGTAGCATCACTTCTGGGAGGCAAACTTTGTGACCGAGAAAGATGAGTCATTCAAAGATTTTCAGCTTTTTTTTTCTTTTTGTTTTTTGCTTTTTAAATTTTGAACCATGAAAATATATGTCCAATAGTTATTAAGAGTGTTTTGCCCTTCTGTGATTCCTCCAAGCATCTGGATTTTGACTTTTAGAAGCATGCTTAAAATGATTTTATATTGATAGTTAGAGTTGGAGATAGACATTCATTAAGGAACAAATATAATGACATCATAATTCATAAGCGGCTTATTATTTATATGCTGGCTACTTTGCTGAGAGATTTAGGTGCTTTTTAAACTTAATACTCCACACAAAACATGGGATGAATAATGATATTTTCCCAAGTGTACAAATGAGGGAATTAACACTTATGAATAAATAGCTTATCTGACTGAAACCTCATAGCTAGTAAGTGACTGGTAAAACATTTTACTGTCACTCAAACAGTCTAGCTATAAAGCCTTACAGCTAAAACCAAATTATTAGACATTGGCCATTCTGAGCCCTTTTGTCTTTAACATTCATTGATAGACACGAGTTAATACTTTTGTAATCATGCATTATCTTTCAAGTTAGCATTAAGAAGTCTGGTACCAGTCAGTGACTGTCATCCTGCTGGGACGGGTCTAGACTAGACCTAGAGTATCAAGTCCTTTCAGACATACTCCCTGGGTTAACCTTTTAGGCCAGAGGATGGTCTAACATTGAGAGAAGATTCCTTTCTTTCATGTTTTCTCTAAAATTAATTTTTTGATCTACAAACTTCAAAGTCATGTAACTAGCCTATGGATATTTAAACTTCTAAGAGATCATTGGAATTTGTGAGAGAAATGGAATAACACAATCTTCACTTGAACCAGTTCATATCATTATTGTACATTTTTCAGGAACTCACCTAATTTACTTTCATAAATATATGGGTATATAACTAGTGTTAACCCATAATTGGAAGGGGAAGAAGAAAATTCTTAGACATCATTGACTAATGTGCTATTCTACTCTGATTCTGAAATTGACAATTACTTCAGCAGATCCACCTGCTAAAAACATTCTGGTCTACTGTTTTACCTCTCCCAGGTGAGAAGAACCTGCTTAGCCCTCCCTCTGTATTCAACCACAGTCCCTAACCACCTAGATCTAGGAAAGAATGTATAGAGTCTGTTTATATTGTTTCCTCATGAAATAAGTTAGAGATACCAATAATGAGACCTTTGGAATTATTTAGGAAAAGTATGATAGTACCTGATGTAGGACAATGGCAATAGGGTTGGAGAAGGAAGAGGATGTATTGTGGATGCTTAAGGGGTAAAATCTATTGGACGTAAATAATTACAGGATGAGATGACTGAGGTAGAACAAGAGTAAAAAACTCTACCAGATTTCTCAGTAGAATAACTGAGTAGGTGATTGGTGCCATCCATGGAGGCACTAAGGAAGCTGGGGTTTTTGACTGTTGATTTTGACTTTCGTTCGGTTTCACTTGTGTTTGGTTAATGTATATTTTGGTGAGTTCGAAAGTGGTTAGAGTGAAATGGCTGACTTCATTTGAACTAAAATAAGTGCTAACTAACCAATATTTTGTTTCCTTTACTTTGGTTTCTACCCAAGTCTTTGTGGTTCTCTAAACAACACAAAGAGAAAGACCCCTAAAGCACTCAGAAGACAGAAGTCCTCAAATCCCTATAGCCAAAAAGTTTCCTGAACGCAAAGATCACCAACTGGCAACATTAAACTGACTCTACCCCTCATAGCATCAATATATTTTTTTCATATACTTTTAGAATTAGTTGCCAAGTTCTAAAAGTAGGGATGTTTTATTTTAAAATAAGATTTTTGTCTTCTATATTTAAGAAACTATGAGCACAGAATCCCACACAACATTATCAGCTGGAGCCGACTCTTCAAACAGGGCATTTTCTCTTTATTAATCTACTGCCTTCTCCATCCCAGCTTCAGTTTGGTATTTCACCTGCCTGACTCCCCCAAGACATTCTATTTTAAATCCCCTGCCTTAGGCAAAAATACTTGACTAGCTCTATAACTCCTTCTCCCCTCTCTAAATATTATCCCTCACCCCACTCCCCCAGGTTTGTGCTAACTGCCCCTAAGGACCAACTAAAGTAAGGAAATAATTTTTTCTTAATTACAAAGTGAATATTATTCTATCTTGACCCACTGAATGCTGGGTAGGTGCCAGTACTATTTCATACTTCCATGGTGGTCCCAACCCCTCTCTCCACCTTTAGTCAACATCAGGACCTTAATTAACAGTGTCCATGCCAAAAGAGATTTGGTATAGAGAGAAAGGTGTAAAATAGGTACTGTTCAGGTGTTCCATGATGGGAGCCCCTGGATTTGAACCAGCCCTCACCCTGAGTAGACCTCTTATTACCTGTTCTTTCCTATCTTATGCTGATTTCATTTCTTAGACACCTAAGCCTAACCTTACAGGTTAGACATTTTGATCTTTATCTGTCCTCCCATACCAAACACTTCATTCAAAATGCAGGATGCAGCCGGGCTCGGTGGCTCAGCCTGTAATCCCGCACTTTGGGAGGCTGAGGTGAGTGGATTGCCTGAGTCTCAGGGTTCAAGACACGCCTGGGCAACTTGGCGAGACCTCATCTCTACAACAAATCAAAAATTAACCGGGCGTGGTAGCATGTGCCTGTAGTTCCAGCTACTTGGAAGGCTGAGACAGAAGAATTGCCAGAGCCCAACAGGTCGAGGCTGCGGTGGCCGGGAGCGGCCAGTGCATTCCAGTCTGGGCGACAGAGTAAGACTCCAACTCAAAAAAAAAAAGCAGGATGTGCTCTTGGTACCTATTATCTTTCAGTGTCTTCCTGCCCCATTAAAAACACTAGACATTGAGCCTACCACTTATCTCAATGAGTCTAACAAGAAAGATGGGATGCAAGTTATAGCAGAATTATTGGTTGAGGGAGGAGTCCCAGTGAAAATATTCATTACATTTAGCCAATCTTATTGCCAGAAATTTCTTGGATGGGTTGAAACAGAGAGCATATTTATAACTACTGGTATATTTATTTACTGTCTTAGCCCGTTTTTGCTACTACAACAAAATGCTACAAAGTGAGTAATTTATAAACAATATAAATTTATTTCTCACAGTTCTGGATGCTGAGACGTCCAGGATCACAGAACCAGCAAGTCCAGTGTCTGGAGAGGGCCTATTCCATAGATAGTGTTTTCTCATGATGTTCTCAACTTATAGAAAAGATGTAAGGGACTAATGCTGTGTCCTGATTTCTTAGAAAAGATAGAAGGGCCAGTCAGCTCTCTGAAGCCTTTTCTATAAGGATATTAACCTCATTCATGAGAGTGGAGTTCTCATGGCCTAATCACATCCCAAAGTGAAAATTTCTTATCCAGTATTGTTAAAGAATCTCAAGTGATCGTTTGCTGGAGTTTCATGAGACTCATAGACTCATTTTGTGCCTGCTTCTCTAATAAATGTCTAGAGCAGTGGTTCCAACCTTTTTGGCATCAGGGACTGGTTTCATGGAAGACGATTGTTCCACAGTTGGGGGGTGGGTAGATGAATGGTATGTGCAGTCAAACCTCACTGCTAATGTTAAACTGAATTTGCAGAATCTGAATTTGCAACTGCTCCCCAGCACTTGTATCACCGCTTCAGCTGCACCTCAGATCATCAGGCACTAGATCATAAGGGGTGTGCAACCTAGATCCCTCACATGTGCAGTTCACAATGGGGATCGTGCTCCTATTGGAATCTGCTGCTGATCTGACAAGGAGGCGGAGCTCAGGCAGCAATGAGAACAAAGTAGAGCAGCTGTAAATACAGATGAGGATATGCTCACTCGCCCAACGATTACCTCCTGCTGTATGACCTGGTTCCTAACACGCCACAGACTGGTACCTGTCCTTTGCCCGGTAGTTGGGGACCCCTGGTCTAGAGAATTTCCATATATGTCACAGACCATAATCTGAAACATGCTTTCATTAAAATCTGGCTATGCAGTAAGAGACTGACCCTCAGGGCTTTACTCTTGGATTGCTTCTGTTTTTAATTAAAACTTTAAGAGTCCGCCTGGGCAACTTGGCGAGACCTCATCTCTACAATAAATCAAAAATCAGCCGGGCGTGGTAACACCCGTAGTTCCAGCTACTTGGAAGGTTGAGGCAGAAGGATCGCCAGAGCCCAGCTGGTCGAGGCTGCGGTGGCCGGGAGCAGCCACTGCACTCCAGTCTGGGCGACAGAGTGAGACTCCAACTCAAAAAAAAACCTTAAGAGTTTTTGACTGAGTTAAGTCATTTAACAACATCATATCTGTAAAATGAAGGTAGAATACTTGCCCTGACTACTTTCCAAAACATATTAAGATGGGAGGTTCTTTTAAAATTTGAAATATCAGGAAAGTACTGGCTATAAATAAAAGATCCTAGATGCTTCCTATAATATGCAATAAGGTAGAAGTTCCCAAATTTGCATGATCTTAAGAATAGTTTAATTTTGTTATTAAAAAATACATATTCCTAAGTCCTATCATCAGAAATTTTGGTTCAGTAGTCTAGAGAGGAGGGCCAATATATGTAGTAACTGCCCAAATGATCCTAAGTGCATCAGTCTGAGAAACTAGTTTGCAAACTAAGCAATGGAATTTGGGGCATGCAAGGGAGTAAACTCAAATTCTACCTCCCACCACTAATTTCATTATATCAAATAGCACATCTATACCATTATTGTTACTACAAATGACTCATGGCAAGTACTTCTCAGTCACGGAGCTCCCTTCCTCCTGACAGTTTATGTAAAACATGAAACTAAGTCGATAATATGAGCAATACCATCTACAAAAATACATGAGAAGCTAAAATTTGAGACTTCCAACACAATGAATTCTTTTTCTTAATCGCTTTACAATCAAGAATTTGTCCCTACTTGAAAGTTATGTTATATGTTGTTTGAATTTTTATCCCCAGGATTAGCAAAAAAGAATGAGTCACTAAAAGATGTCATCCAGTAACTATTTCATTCTAAAGCTGTGCTATATTAGAAGGTGTGGCCATGGGATGAACATTACTGTTTGATGAATAAAGAGCCAATGTTAACTTCTTATGTTTATGTAAAGTATCCATGACTAAAACAACCTTACCGGGCCATCTATGTACCTAATTAAAACCATTACCTAAAGACTCACAGGTGGAGAGTACAACTACATACACACGTGGATTACTTAATAAAATTTTTTACCTGGGAGTCACAACCAGCTGGATGAATCCTCTTGTACCTCCTTCAGAGAAACAGACTCATGAGCGCTGTTGCCAGGTAAGATTCAGACTGAATTGTTTAGAGAATTCAATTAAGCAAAATTGCCAATTTGAATATAAAGTACTGTTTTAGTTACAGAGTAGTAAACTTCCAGATCATATGATCCCTAATAGTTACACAACTGATGAAAACATCAGTTGATTTAAGATAAATCTGTGCTGAACAATCACAAATGGGAAACTCAAGTACATTCGAGACACAGCCTTTACTTGAAAGTTGACAGAAGGAGGATAAACAGATGCTTGCATGATGACCTGCGATGTCGCTGTCACGGGTATATTGGACAGACTACACATCCAAGTCAATCAGCATGTGCTAAGGATTTCTTGTTCCATTTTCTTGTCATTTTTCCATTGTGATTGGAGCTCCAGAGATTTAGCCCCATAAACATCTCTCCCACTATTAATAACCAGAGCAAAAAATGTGTAACACAATATGCTATCTAGAGATCAGATTGTTTGTTAAAGCTTCAAAAGCAATAATGTTTTCTTAGCATAGGATGGCACATCTTTGAACACTTGAACACAATACCATCTCATCTGCACTCAGACTAATTACAGTATAATTTCAGCTCAAAGAAGTTTGATCTTCCTAACTTATCTGCTTTAACAGGAAACCAGGAGGACTCATGATCAATATTTATAAAATAGTCTGAAAATTGAAGAATAATCAATGATAACTACTTTATTAATAAAAGAAATATGTTTTTAAGTAAATTACCATGGTTGCCAGACTCCAGCTAAATAAAACTATCAATAGATACAGAAAACAAATTCTCAAAACAGTTAAATTGCTGAGTGTTTGCATGAAAAATCATGTCTGTTTTGCTCTACAATGAAAATTAGAAATTTTTTACAATGAAAATTAGATAAAAGACAGCTAAGACCTACATCAGGAATCCTATCTACTGTACCTTTTTTAAATAATAGGGACAGATGTTGTACATCACAACTGCAGTGAGCAGAATGCTTTTGTCCCCTCAAAATTTACATTAAAGCCTATATTACTGAGTGTGGTAGTGTTGGGAGGTAGGACTTTTGGGATGTAACTAGGTCATTAGGTTGGAAATCTCATGAATGAGAGTAGTACATTTATAATAAGTGATCATCTATTTCTCTCTCTCCCCACCATGTGAAGATACAAGGGAAATACAGCTGTCTTTAAATAAAAGAGTACCCTCACCAGACACCAGCTGTACCAGTGCCTCCTTGATCTTGAAAATTTTCAAGCCTTCATAACTGTGAGGAAAGCATTGCTGTTTAGGACATTCAGTCTATGGGATTCTGTTATAGTAACCTGAGCTGTTTCATACAACAGTGCTCTTCATAGATCATTTTCTTGGGAATGATTGTGAGATGCTCATAAATGTTGAAAACGACATATAACAATCCCACAACTAAAAGAGGTCCCGAAGACGGTTTCAAAGAAATTCAGAATCATAGTTCTGTTTCACACTTTATCTCCAGTTCTTAATGACCAGGAGAGTCAATTATATGACGAATTGCCTCCTATCTCAGCTTCCTCAGGGACTCAGTGAGAAGAATGTGCAGTGTATCTTTAGGGTTACCATGCAGATGAATCAGGTAATGCACAGAAGGGCACAATCTTAACTTTGTTTCCTTTACCATGATTTTTCTGCTAAACACTATCAGCATCTGAAATGTTAACCCCTGTTTTAATTTAGCCTCAAAATTCTTCTCTCCTCTCACCCTGTATAACTACTGTGCTGGCCTTCCTACTTTATGATACACAGTAAATCCTCACCTAATGTCGTTGATAGGTTCTTGGAAACTATGACATATAATGAAACCATTTTTTTCTTATCAACAATTTTGAAGGAAACAATGCTATTCAAGGACCTGCTGAATGTCATTTTGCTTCAAGTCACAGTTTCCAAGAACCTTTCAACAACATTAAGTGAGAACTTACTGTATAGGGCTTCCTTTATTTTCATTTTCTATTTCCGCTACATAACCACCAGCCCTTGCTTCAGTAGAGTACCTTCCTCTGAATTTACTCCACTACTGCTCACTGATAAAATGCTAGTAGAGGGGAGATGTGGTCCGGTCAAGCAGTTTTTACACTTATCCAAGAAGTCAGATCAAAGGTGTCTCCCCATAGAAGGGGCTAAACTATGGTTGCCAGAGCAAAAAGGATTTAGCAAAAGGGGCTAAACCATGGTTGCCAGAGCATTGGAGCAGAATTGTTTATCTTTTCAACACTAGCAGTGCATCAGAAATTTTTATTGGAAGTTTCACAAGCAAAGAAATTCCCACTAAACCACCAGGAAGTTTGGAGTAATAGCCTATTTCCAAATCTGCCAGGTCATTGAGTGAATTGGAGCAAATCTCATTGACCCTTCTCACTTTCTGATATAACTTTTGTATAGTTATTTTCGTCACAATCATAGACAAGCCTGACCTATGGAAACATTACTCATCATATACCTGGCACCAATCTCCCCTCATCAACCTTCTTTCAGATTTGAAAGAGAAATAGCTTGAAATTGAAAACAAACAACAAATTGCATACTCTTAAAATTATACACCCTTCAACAACAAAACATTATAGTACACCTATAGGACAGTAAGGGTAACAAGGAGGAGTGTCATTCCAGCCAGTTGAGTTCATATTGCCTTCACCTGCCTCCACTCCAAGCCACCAATGCCCTACAACAATCAAGTCCATTAATTTGGTGAATGTCATTGTTTTTCATGAAAATCCTTCTATAAAACATAGAATAGATATTTACTTTTATATAGTTCCTGTTTTTTCAAAAGCCTGCCATGAGGGGGAGCTTAGTAAGAGAAAGCGCAATGAAGTTGCTTACAAAGAAGATTATGAAATGCTCACTAATGCTTTTTTTAAAAATGCTGAATCCTTAAATTACTTTATCTTTTCATCTACCTACACTTGAGTTGTTTCTGCACATTAAGATATACAGACAGAGTTCACAAAACCATGGGTTAATTCACTCTTAGTGAACACTAAATCTCAACAAAGTAGAAAAAAAGTTTACTGTCTTATCCCAAAAGAAGTATGGAGAAACTATTTTCCATTATTAAAGCATAAGAAAAAATAAAACTGATCCAAGAGCCCAGAGGCTATTTTTATACATGAAAAAATATATGCTTTAGCCAGGATTTGTAGCATCAGTAATTCCCTTTGGAAACCAAATTTCCACCCTGTAATAGTGTTCGTTATTTAGGACTGAGTCAGAGTGAATGTTGATGACTTTGAAATGCAGCAGGCTAAAGAAGTGTGAGGAAGCCTGTGTGATCACCAACATTTAGATGGCGCTCACAGTCCTAAAAGAGGGCCACCCAGCAACACTTCCTGGGTACTGGTGACTCACAAGCAGCCACAGCATTTCCATGCCTCTAAAGGGAAGAGAATGGGCTCCACTTTGCTAGGAAGAGAAATCTGACAAGCAAGCTTAGAGCAAGCTCCCCACAAGACCATTCTTTCAAAGTGAGTCACCCATACTCCCTGGGTGCAGATAAAGCTCACCTGAAAGACCATTAAACTTCCAGCCAGCAGGAACCATACAATCCAATTGGTTCCCTAAACTCCAGTCATCAACTTCCCTCCCAATCCACTTTTATTCAAATCTTTTAAGCCAAAGAATATACCTAGTCATCATTTCCAACCTTATCTCCTTTTGTGGTATCATTAATTCCATACATATTTAAGTATGTATTAAGTGAAGACACTGTACTAGGCCTTTGACAAAGAACGATTAACAGGAAAGAAAAACAATGACCACTACCAAGATCCTACTTTCTTGAGTCTTGTGGGAAAAACAGAGAAAAAGAACTGAGGAAAATTCCAAGCAGAAAACAAACAGGCCACGATGACAGAGACTAATGGGAAGTTTACTCAGGGAAGTCTCATGTTCTAACTTTAAGGTACATTCAAGTCATTTGGGGATCTTGCAAAAAACGCAGATTTCATCAATAAATGCAGTTTAGTGTGTCTGGGGCAGGGCCTGAGATTACACATGTTTCACAGCCTCCAAGAGGCTGCTGCTGCTGGTCCACAAATCACATTTTTAAAGAACAAGACACCAGGGTTTCTCTATGTTGGTGGTTCTCAAAGTTTGATCACCAGACCAGTGGCTGCATGCAGCATTACCTGGAAACCTATTAGAAATGCACATCTGACTGGGCGCAGCGGCTCAAGCCTGTAATCCCAGAACTTCGGGAAGCCAAGGCAAGAAGACTGCCTGAGCCCGCCGTTCGAGACCAGCCTGGGCAACATGGTGAGATCTCGTCTCTACAATACATCAAAAAATTAGCCAGACGTGGTAGCACATGCCTGTAATTCTGGCTACTTGGAAGGTTGAGGCGGAAGGATCGCCTGAGCCCAGCAGGTTGATGCTGCTGTGGCTGTGAGTGTGCCACTGCACTCTAGCCTGGGCGTCAGAGTGAGACTCCAACTCAGAGAAAAATGAACAAAAAAGAAAAGAAACACACATCCTCAGTCCTCACCCCAGAGCTACTGAATCAGAAATGGGGTGAGGAACAGGGGAGGAAAGATTGCCAGCAATTTGTATTTTAACAAACTCTCAAGGTAATTCTGATGCCTGCTCGATCCTGTTTGTCCAATACAGTAGTCAATAACCACGTGTGGCTATTGAGCTTTCAAAATGTGACATGTCTAAATTAAAGTATGCTGTTAATGTACATTACACACTAGATTTCAAAGACTAATGTAATGTCAAATCTCTTGATAATTTTTTGCATTGAATGCATGCTGAAATACTATTTTGGATGTATTGGGTTAAATTAACTATTTTATTAAGATTATTTCACATGTTTTATTTTAATTATTTATATATGGCTACTTAGCATGTTTAAATTCTATGTGGTTACAATAGCATTATATTTCTACCAGGTAGCATTACAATAAACACTAAGAACTATTGCTGTAGAATAATGCTTCTCAATTGGGGCAATTTTGCCCCCCTAAAGGACATTTGGCAATATCTGGAGACATTTTTGGTTTTCACAAATGGGGTAGGGGTTTTGTGGGTATCCAATAAATAAAGGCCAGGGATATTACTAAGCATCCTAGAATGTACAGGACAGCTTCCTACAACAAGGAATTGTTCAGTCCAAAGTATCACCTGTGCTGAAATTGAGAAATCTGTTCTATTGCAGTGATCCTGCTTATAAGAAACACTTAGGGAGAGTTAAAAATTACTGACAACCCTGGCCTATACCCAGACTAATTAAATTGGATTCTCTAATACAGAAGGCATGGTATAAGTTGTTCATTTTTCTGTTTTGTTTTAAATTTCCCATGGATTATAGTCTGAAGCCAGGGTCAAGACCCTTTGTTCTAGGATAAAAGATGAAGGCCCCCTCATTTCTTCATCTCTGTGCTGCTAGCATCCACCATGCCAAAACCCCAGAACTGAGCATGCACATTGCTAGCAAGTTTTCAGGTGACACTGAGGCTGTGAGTCTGGCATTCTCTGGAGTATTTTACATTCCATCCAACATAATGCCATACATATCTACTCTTTAGATGGCCCAGAGAGCCTCGCTAGACCTGGGCAGTTGCTTCCAGCTTAGAAGAGGACAGTTTCAATACCAACGGTACCACTTCCCTGGAACAAGAGGCTGTATTAAATTGACTTCCCCGTTTAGCTAAGGCAGAAGAAGGTATTTTATTGGGGGCTTGGAGGGGTGGTTAAAGGTGTCACATACTCATTTAAGACTTTTCTGTTTGCACTTCAAGCGGGAAACAAATTATTGAACCATCTTTGTGAAACCCGCTTCATTTGACTATTTAATCCCTGGCAATACAGGATGCAAATAACTTTAAAACAAATCTGTATAGATTATAAAATGACACAGATTAACATAATTCTCCCTAAAACTAATTAACTAAGATTGTGGGAGCTAGGAGAAACTGGAGCTTTAAACATTTTACGGGGCTCCTCCTCTATAATTAACTTTTGAAAAACACATATACATAAATCTAAAATAAATAACCCCATATGATTACACACACACACACACACACACACACACACACACACACACACACACCATTATCTCGCTAAACACATCACCTACTTTGCTCCAGTCATGCTGCCCTGACTACCTTAGACCCTTTGCTTTAAGACACTTGACCAACATCATGTGAATGTGTAACTACCCCACTTCTCCTAATCTTTGTCTAACTGTCATCTCCTGTCTCCCATCTGGATCTCTTTTTCTCAACTCTCTTTTCTCTGCACTACTGTTTTTTTCATGGCTCTTATCACAGTACCACCTAATATCCTTTTTCTCTTTATTGTCTACAGTCTTTCTCTCATGCTGGAATCTTAGCCCCACGAAGGCAGAAGTCTGTTTTGTTCATTGACATTTCTCAAATGCCTACCTAACATGATGCCTGGCACTTAGTAGGAGAGCAATAGAAATGTGCTGATTGAATAAGCACATTGATATTTTATATCTAAAAATACTTCCTTGTTCTCACAACTTTATTACATTCATTAAATACATTCTTTATAGGTTCAGTGGCTCAGCCTGTAATCCAAGCACTTTGAGAGGCCGAGGCAAGTGGATTGCCTGAGCCTGCGGGTTCTAGACCAGCCTGGGCAACATGGCAAGAACTCGTCTCTACAATAAATAAAAAATTAGCAGGGCATGGTAGTGTGCACCTGTAGTTCCAGCTACTTGGAAGGCTGAGGCAGCAGGATCGCTGGAACCCAGCAAGTCGACGCTGGGGTGGCCATAAGCGTGCCACTGCACTCCAGCCTAGGTGAAAGAGTGAGATTACAACTCAAAAAAAAAAAAATTACATTCTTACATAGTTTTTTTCTTTTGGAATTCTTTAAAAATATTTTTGCTGTACACTGAGAAAATGACTAGAAACCCTATTTAACAGGCATCACCAATTAAACTGAGAATTCAAGAACCTTCTGGAACTCAAAAGATGTCACTGTGCCTGCTCTGTGGCAAATGAGGGGAGATGATTATAATGAAAAAGAAGTCCACAGAGACTAGGTTATTGAGGGTCTTGTGAGCCTGAATAAGGAGTCTGAACTATGTTTTCAGGTAATTAGGAAGCTACTGGAGGTTTTAGGCAGCAGTTTATTCTGAGACACTGAGCATCACAATATGTGGTTGATAAGGCCCACTACATTGTTCTGAGGGTAGAATTGTACATTTTTAAAAATTAAGTGGCCTATCTGTTAAGATGCCTCATCTTCTGATGATGCATAGCTTAGCAAGCTTAGTTGTGCCAGGTAGCATAGTACTAGCTAGAAGTGTAGAGTCAAATCATGTTCAGAGTGCTCAATTTCACCCCTCAACCTTCTCTAACCAAAGTGTGGCCTGTGCACCAACAGTAGCACTCACCTGGGAGCTTATAAAGCATGCAGAATCCCAGGCCCCACATCAGGTCTTCTCAACTGGAATCTGCATTTTATCAAGATCCCCCAGTGACTTGGATGTACATTAAAGTTGAAGAAGCACTGCCCTAAAGCATAGAATATTGATTGATCCCTTCACTGTTAGCTCTTTAAGGAACACAGCAGAAAGGGGTAGATGAGAGAACCCTTTCTATCCATAGTCTAAGCCATATGTTGATCTGCTGCTGTGGCAGTGACTTCTGTCCTGACCAAGAGTGTGAAAGTATCCAGAGATCAGAAAGCTTGAGAACTGCTAAATTAGAGCAAAGTAAAATGAAGACTGAAAAGCCTCTTGTGGGAAACAAGAAACTTTTTGAGTAGACTTTTGGGTAAGCAGGATGGAACCTACTGATGAGAAGAAAGAGATGTCAAGAAAAAAGAAAAAAGTCAACCTGCTTCTAAAATAAACGAACACTTCCATGAGGAAGAATGTCAGTGTCTAAGTCAGGTTCTTAATGTTCTCTTTATTGTGACTTTTCTTCTGTCACATATAAGTGAATTGCTGAAACCAGGAATGCTCCCCACTTAGGTCTCTGCTATTCTCTCTGCCCAAATGATCTTCAACCAGGTATCCATATAGCCAATTTTCTCACCTCCCCCAAGTCCTTTATTAAAACTCACCACACCAGTGATGCTCACCCAACCACTCAATTTAAAATTGCAACCCACCCTGCTCACATTTTCAACTCCCTTCAGCCAGCTTTACTTCGTCTTTGTCCATAACACTTGCCATCTGCTAAAATCCCATATAACTCGTGTATTTATTATGTTTACTGATACTATCCCCCCTTACTAGAATGTAGCTCCATGAGGGAAGGCTTTTTGTTTGTTCTCTTATCTATCTCAAACATCTATCCTAGAGCAATGCCTGATACATGGTATGCCTACAATAAATACTTTTTAAATGAGAGAGAGTTTTGCAGATAGAAATAGTAGAGCTTAAGAGATCAAAGTTGGCGTTAGACTCAGGCAGAATCTTGATTTGAATCCAGGTTCGTGACTTTTGTCAAGTTATTAATTCTCTAAACCTCAATTTTCTCACATGTAAAATCTGCATCACAGGGTGGCAGTAAGAATAAATAATATCTGAACACTGCAAATCACCAGGCGCTTAGCAATTGAGCATTCACAGCTGCTATGGTCATCACCTTATTATTAATTACTTTATCTTGTGTGATCTCAGCAATCAGCATCCCAGGTTTGCTGATTGGGTTAAATGCAGGGGGCAGCCCCAGGTTCATTTTTGCTACATAAAGAGTAGTTCAATTTTCAAGAAGATAATATCCTTCCAAACACAAAGACACAAATACAACACATTTAAGTCATGGCATGTCTGTGCTAGAAGCATTGTGAAAGGTCATTTAGCTGAACCTTTATATTATCTTAACAGCTAAGGATATGAAAGGCTGCAGTAAGAGGATTTTTTAAAGTCACAAAGCTTGTTAGCGTAAAGTGGAATCTGAAATCCAAGTTTCTAGATTCCCAGGACAAGATTATTTCTAATCCATCCAGACTTTTCACATTGTACAAAGTTAGCATTGAGAAGTAGAAGATAATTTGAGATTATGTCTGAGAAGGACCCAAAATGCCCTTCTAGTATTGGCAGCTTGCTAAAACATGCTTATCATCATTATAACTCATAACTTAATGATTTTCACGAGAATAAACATTAGACAAACCCTGTTTATATCCTGAAAGAACATTAAAGTCCTTCATATAATCATATAGAAGATTCTAATCAAGAAAAGGTAAGTCCATCAAGTCATTGCAGCAGTTTTTTTTTTCAACTTTAGTGTATTAATTTTAGATCTCTTAGGCTATGCCTATAAATTGCATATTTGAGTTGAAATGTATTAACCAATTTCATCAACTATTTTGGCTGGCTTTTTCCTGAATTTTGTCTAAAAGTATAGTAAAGTCCATGGGATTTAGTTTTGTTATTATTAGTAGTAACTCCTAAATACATATCCAAAATAGGCCCACATACTTGCATTTGTACAGGCAAATGACTGAATGACATGCACTAAAAGGGAAGCTGTATAAAAGTTCAAATATGCAATATATAATAGACTGGTCTGTGATTATGCAAGCCTCAAAAAAAATTACTAAAAATAAACCAAGGAAACAAACAAAACAGTTGCTATGGAAATATGCTTGAATCACTGAAAACAAATTAAAGATCCCTCCTATTTGCCAAACATTACCTCTCACCCTCTGCTGCACAGTACATGCCTGTGCAAATCAACATCATAAAACAATATATGGAATGCAGCACCATAGTAGACCTCCAAGACAGCGTAAAACACTGAATAATAGGAAAGCTCCCACAGGTAGTTGATTATGAAGCTCTTTACCTGAAAAATCTTATCTTTTAATCCATCTTAAATTCGCTCATTTATCCAACAAATATTTGTTAAGTGTCTGCCAAGTAAGATTTGAAGCATCAGGAATTCAAAGATAAATGATATTTTTATATACTACCCAGCACAGAACTAGGGAAAGAAAGTCCAGACCAAATTTGTTTTCAAAGCAATGGGTAGATAAGGAAATGAGAATAAAAACACCCATGATAGTTGGAGCAGATGTCACAAAGCTCTCGCTGTTGGGCAAAAACTAAATGTATAATTATACGGGGCTAATTTAGGAGGGAAAACAAACAAACAGGAAATGTAAACATTGTTCCAACAGACTAAATCTAAGTCTCAGGGGTTGAATAGGAAATACAAACAGTAATTTTATCATGGCTAAGCAGGAAATATACAATCAAGAAAAGGCAAGCACTTATCTAGAACCAGTAATAAGCACATAGAATGCGAGTACATGAATAAATGGTATCCTGAGTCTAAAGCACATAGGAACATCCACTGAGGAAGAGAGCCATGGCATTATCACAGATGAGCACTCCCCTGCACAGGGATGAAGACACCTCAGAAGTAAGCTAAATTTATTCCCACCCCATTCTTACTCCAATAGACAGTACATACAGGGGAACAGAGAAACAGGCAACAGATTAGGTGGGACAGGGCAAAATGCCGAATAATATAGACTATCAAACGGTTTGGGGTCATTCTAGCCTTCTGGGAATCAAATAAATAAACACTGCCTATCTGTTTAGCTCTGGAAAAGTGAAGGAATGGGGAGTGTTTGGCAATCCAATTTAGCGTTCTCTAGCTGACAATAAAAGATTGGGGAAGGTTTCTTCAGTTTTTAGGGCCCTAGATTTCCTGCTCCCTGCTACTAAATCATGGCAGTCAATGATTTTCTTAATAATCCCATAAAAGAAACAGACCAACTCCCTCACGTGTATCTGCTCTAAAGTTTCTGCAGTTCTCTCTAAGGCAACATCATTTGTGTGGCAGGAGCACAAACTGAAGAAATTGGACAGCCTGGGGTCAGAATCAGACCTTACTATTTGTGTGATCTTAGAAGAGTTCATATTGCTAAACCCCAATTTCCTCATTTTTAAAAGGGGGAAGTTAGTATGAAACTACCAAAGGGATTGCTGTGAGACTTGAAAAATGTTGCCTACCACATGTTAAGAGTTTTGTCACCTTGGCTATGATTTGCAGCTGTGATGAATATGATACCAGCAGCCAACAGGGTACAGTCAGTGCAGCATTTTTAATATTTCATCATCATTCTTACTAAGTTCCTTCCCAGATGCATTCATATATTGACTTTTATGTGCTAAGTTCGTTCATCCCCCCAGAGTGGTCCTGTGGGGTCTCCCCACAAGCTCTTTTTCCTCAGCACTAATACAACTATCCAGAATTATGTCTTTGTATTATTCATAAGTTAGGCTCTGAGTAAGTTAGTTTCCATTTTAGCATTTTGTCTAATGTCCAAAACAAGGCAGATTCCATGACTGAATCCTCACTTTCAACATCACCCAATAGGGGCTTGAGCCGTGTGTGTTCTCAGAGCACTGTCCTGTGCTGTCAGGCTGAGAACAAATTAAAGCAACTAGTGGGGGAAATGATTCAAAGAATGGCTCCAGGAGCAGTGAAGTCTTGCAGGCCTAAGGGACCCTGCTGGCCATGATTGACTTGGTTCCTTTCTACACTATTGGTATCCAGACAACAGATTATTTCTGAATCCATAGAGAAGAAATCCCTATTAGGCGCTGTAATGATTCCCTGATGCATGGTGTGCTAAGGATGCACATGTTATGTTCATTATACAATAATGAATAGATCTTCAAATTATCAAGTCAAAGATAGTCATCTAAAGTTAAAACAAGCAAAAAAGACTTTTTCAAATGAGAATAAAACAATAAGAAGAAGTAGGGACATCTTTCCTGAGCTCTTGGATACGTTTTTACTAGAACCTTTCTTGTCTTAAAACTTGAACCTAAATACATCATGCTCTTGAAATCTCTTTTTTTAAAATCAGAGTCTCACCCTGTTACCTAGCAGGAGTACAGTGGCACGATCATGGCCATCGCAGCCTCGGACCGCTGGGCTCAGGTGATCCTTTCACCTCAGCCTTCCAAGTAGCTAGAACTATAGGCACATGCCTCCACACCTGGCTAATTTTTTTATTTATTGTAAAGATGAAGTCTCACCAGGTTGCCAAGGCTGGTCTCAATCTCCTGAACTCAGTCAACCCTCTCACCACAGCCTCCTAAAGTGCTGAAGTTACAGACGAGAGCCACCATGCTGGGCTGATGACCTTGAAATAAAGATACCAAGTTTGAATAAACATCCCTAGGTCATTATTGTAACTTGAATTTCAATTAGTGCTTAGAATACAGAATTGGAAACTGCCAAGTCCTGGGTTCTTCTAAATCAAGACTATAGCATTATGAAAATATGGTGAAATCAATCCAATTATCTTTCTACACCAAGGCATTCTCTTCAGTTCATCATGCAGAGACTTGAAGGACCATTGAATGGTTTATAAATCTATCCTTTATCTTTCATACACCCTAAGTGACTGTGGTAGCCTTAATAATCCTGGAAGTTTTATAAAGATCATCTTGCTCAGGAGAGAACTGACTTGAAGCAAACATTTTGCAAATGTGCATTTTCAAAGAAGTGTCAGAATAAGAATTAAAATAAAGCACAGATGTGTCTGCTAAAGGATCATAAAACATATTTCAGTATTAGCATTATATGCTTGCTATTATAGTAGGACAAATGCTCTTATGAGGCGAAGACTAATTGAAGTATGTGGGTTCCAAATGGAAATAGACATGTGTTCCTTCAGCTATTTATATATAAAAATAAAAAATACACATTATAAACATTTATGTACTCTTTCATTAACAGCAGTGAATCCAATGTTCTGAATTTTTTAAATATCTAATTGTAAGATTACTATTTGCATTTTGTCTGTGGATAACCAAAAACCAAGGAGAACAGATAGCTGTTTAGGTAAGACAACCAGCTAAGTGGAAAGCAAAACTGCACTTCAGAGCAGTTGGAAAAACTCATTAAAATAATCTGAGGGAAGGCCAACCTCACTATTCTGGTGACTCTCAAAACCTGCAGTGTATAAGAATCACCTGAGACTCTTACAAAATCTACAGATTCCTGCGACCCCACCTCCTTGAGATTCTGACTGAGAAGTTTAAGGTGTGAGGTTCAGGAATTTACACTTATAAGCATTTCAGAAATATTAACATATGATTAAAGGATTAGAAATAGGGTCTTCGGGCAATGACCAAAAAATGTGAGATATTTAGACAAAAGAGAAATAGAATTTCATTTTTTCTAGTATTGGGTGTATACATTTATATATGAAGATCTATAGATAATAAAGAAACAATTCTGTATTTCCACCAGACTGGGCACTTTACATTACAACAGAAGGCATTTAGACAAGACAGACTAATTGAACAGTATATTATTGGCCAATTATAATAAAGAATGGGGGTTATAGATATTTCATCTGGAAGGATTATAAGAATAAAGTATCAGGGATTCTTTCTGCGTTTTATTTAAGAGCAGGACTCTCTAGAAACAGGTAAGACAAAGAAACTGCCTAAAACCCTTTTTCAACTGATTCTGCTATTATTTTATGAAAGGAAAAAAGTGTCTTTCCATAGGACTCCTGATATTACTGTGAAACTACTCTCACATGTTGGCCACATGACCCCAGCACTTACAGGTGTTCGTCCCACTCTAATTATTATTTTTTATTTTTTTGACTTGGAGTCTCACTCCATCGCCCAGGCTGGAGTGCTGTGGCAAGCTCACAGTCACACCAATGTTGACCCGCTGGGCTCCAGCGATTCTTCCACCTCAGCCTTCCAAGTAGCAGGAGCTATAGGCACACGCTGCCATGCCTGGCTAATTTTTTTTTTTTTTTTTTAATTGTAGAAACGAAGTCTCGCCAAGTTGCCCAGGTTGGTCTCAAACCTGCAGGCTCAGACAATCCACTCGCCTTGGCCTCCCAAATTTCTGGAATTACAGGCTGAGCCACTGAACCCGACCCTGCTCTACTTGTTATATATTCTTGCAAACAGTTGAATAAGGTGCACAAGAGTCAATGTCAAATTCGTGCTGAAGAAACTGAGTTTCTTTTACCTAGATGCTACATGGGGGAAAAAAACTAGCTTTTAAGTATACTCTTTCTGTTCTTAAACCCAGGATGAGAGGGACACAGAACCCCCTACCTCTACTTCCAGGAAACACATGCAGCCAAAAGTATTTTGCCAAAAAAACAAAAAACAAAACTATAATAATATTTTCAGTGTGAGTGTATAATTGGCACATGGCATGACTATTGTGAAAAAAATGAATGCAAACAACTTTGGAGGGAGGATAAAAATATACTCATTTTCCTCTGATTGTCATATAGAATTTTTTTTTAATTCATTCATTTCAATGTGTCTTATTAGTACAGGGGTTCTCAAATTTGGCACTACTGAGATCTGGGGCTGGGTAGTTGTTATGGGGTCTATCCTGTGCATTGTAGGATGTTTAGCAGCATCTTTGAACATCATCCAATAGATGACGGAAACAACCCCAACCCCCACAATAATTATCAAAATGGTCTTCTGACATTGCCCATTGGGAGACAAAATCACCCTTGGTTGAGAACCACTGTACTAGAGTAATTTTCCAGGGTGAAAATCTTGTAACCTTCTTTTAATTGCTGAAGTAGCTCAATATAGTCTGGGCTACTTTCCTGTAATGCCTAATTAGTACCATATCTGAGTTTCTTTCTCTGTCCTATTCTTTAAACATAGCAACATATTGACAAAGATGGGCAAGCTTTCAGCAGCAGTCATAAGGAGGGCACACACGACCAAGAGAAAACCATTGTAGATAATACCCACCACAGGAACCCCAAAGCAAGAAAACGCTGGGATTGAGTCAAGGTGCTCCACGTCCACAACTTATTCACAACTGAGGATGGCCACAGAAGGGGATCACTGCCATGGCTCTGCCAATATTTATTCCTTATTTAAACTCATCCTCTTATGTATCCCAGTCTGAATGTACATAAAGTTATCATGTAAGCAGTGTTTGTTTTGATTGTTATCTTGGTGGCCTGGTGTCCTCAAATCACCTACTTTGGAGTCACATTTGATAGAAGTTAAGATTCTAGTTGTGCCTCTAACTAGTTCTGTAATCTTTGACAAATTACTTAACCTCTTCAAGTCTCAGTTCCCTTACCTATAATGAGAGAACAGTAAAATCAATCCCATAGGGTGTAGTGATGATTAAATGAATTAATGTATGTAAAACACCGGTATGGCATAAGTACTCAATGAATGCTAAGTTTTTGTTGATATTGTTGCTGTTTTGGCTGATATATAATCACTGACATTATCATGATTATGCCAATGGTTGCTAAATTCAAACCAAGGGCTACAGCTTTATCCCTTTCCCCCTTTTCTCTTTCACATCTAAGAAAGTTATGATTCTTCTAACTTAAATGAATGAGTTCATAGTAAATTGTTATCATCTGGACCACTAACTCAACCACTATCAACAATTTTGTGAATATCTTTAAAAGAGTTCTCTCCGTGATTTAACCTGAAGCGATAATTCTGCTGATGGGAATTTCAGATATTGAAGCAGATTTGAGGCTCCAGAATTTGGGGGTTAAACGGATGTTTACATTGTCTTTCATTTATACTACCTTGTAAGATGCCATCTAAGAGTAAGCAGAATCAGCTCTTCCAGTATCTCTAATTTTAGTTAGTGTTGGAGGAGAGAGGTAAAGATAGACTGGCACAAAGAATCTGGCTAGTGATAACATGTGATTGTGAACTTCCAGTTTCAACTCCCCTCTCATCCTTCCACTCTTGAGTACTTGTCAGAGAAACTGCATACTTCCCACAGCCTGGAAAAGTCATGTTCCTCTTCCTTCTCTAGAGAAATCATATTCTTCAAAGATCAACTCAAAAGTAGTTTTCTGTAAAAACTTCCCTGATAATCCCAAATTGAAGATAATCACTCATAGAACTTTAGAGCTGGCCAAAAGTTTCTCTGTATTTTTATAATTTGAATAAATTCCACGTTTTAAACATATAATCAAATAACTTTTAGTAGGAAAAAGGACTGACTGATTCCAGCTATTGGCATCCTATTTGAAATTATGAATTTTTAAAAAAGTCTTTCATCTGCATTAGATCCTAGGTTGCTTATTTTACTCAATATCATCTGTCTGTACCATCTAAAACTGTGCATGAAGCATAGTTCATACTTAATAAATATCAGTTGAATTAGTGGCCTCTATCCTATTAACCAAGCAGGTTTAATAGACACTACTTTTTTCTCTTGTGTTTCCATAGTTAATCTACCAGCCACATTGACTAAGTTAGAGGTCGTTAGAAATAGTTTTACAGAATTGATACATTATTAAATCATTTTTACCTTTTCATAATTTTACTATTATTATCTTAACACAATAGCTTAAAAATAGAAGTTTAATGATAATAAAAATCAATACTTGAGTAGTGTTTTCTAAACCAAGTGATTTTGTGTTTTATTATTTAATCTTGAGAGCTACTTATAGTTAATATAAGTATTCCCAGTCTACAGAAAGTTAAGGCTTAGAATGCTTCACTCATAATCACATAGCCAGGCAGAGGCTGGCTTCTCACCACCAACTCCATGTCTTTCTCATTTAATTGTTGGACACATTGAAACTAGCCACTACGTCATCTCTCAAACCCATCTACCCTCATAGAATTCTGTGGGAAACAAACTGGAGACAAAAACACAGAGGCAAAAGTAAGTTGGTTCTCCTTGCTGATTCATTTTCCACTGCATTTTTTTCAAATCTATTCAAACTTCCTGACAATAGCATTTTTTACCATAGTCTTCCTAAGTCAATGCTGTACTTCCTCTCCAACACTTGAGAGATTGCAGATCTTTGTCGTTCAACATTATTTAATTTCCTGAATAAAGAAACAAAAAATGCAGGAGGTTTAGGTATACATATATAGTTGATTTTAATTTCCTGTTTGCCCTTGTAATTGCAGTTCTCCTTACTTTGCTTATGAAAACTATAATGAATGCTTGAAATATATTTTCTGTCCACATGGCCTTTCTCATCGTAAAAGAACAAGCAACTGTATCTAAAACAAGGGTGTCAACAGATACTTTCTCTAACAAATTGCTTTTAGATCATTTATATGCTTAAATTTGGCCACAACACACTTTTACACATATGTGAGACAGGAGAACAGAAAGCTCAAATCCCTTGAGTTCTCTTGCTGCCAATACAGATAGTGGAGTTTAAGAAAAATTAAGATGGTGAAGAATGCTTCAGGTGTTCCTTTCCAGATGCATTGAATTCCTTTTTATTTCTTTCAATCCCAAAGGTAATATGGATCCATTGTATAAAATAATAATTAAATAACATAGAAGAAGTTCCCTTCATAACCTCATCCCCAGTGGTAACCACATTTTTTCTGTGTTCATGAATATGTGCTCATGTGTATTTCTAGGAAGAGAGAAAAAGTAGCAGATTTAGAGCATGACACATGACTTTCTAATTTAATTTGCTTACTAGTATATCACAAACCTCTTTCCCATCAGTAAATATAAATTAATCTCATGCTTTTTTAATACCTTCATAGTGTTTCATAGAAATTTATACTGTAATTTTCTTAGTCACTTACCTATTGATAGATATTTTGACAGGCATATTGACAGATACTTTAAATATATTTTTATTATATAACATTCCACAGAAAGCATCCTCAGGTTTATATCTTTGTGCTCCTTTGAGCCTTGCTATCAAAGAAAGTTTTAGAAGAGGAATTCCTAATGCAAAGAGTATGCACTTTTAAAATGTTGATAGCCTGTTTAATTACCCTTCAAAGGTCTGTGAAAATGTCTACTCCTACCATACAACGTATGTCAGCTCATTTCCCTAACCCTCACAAGCATGGATGTTATGAATTGGCTTTGCTTGGAGTCTCCTGAAAGCATATCTTGAGACAAAAATGTGATTGCAATACAAATGGTCACTGACTTAGAGTAGTCAGCTTATAATTCTTCAACTTGACCATGGTGCAAAACTATAGGCATTCAGTAGAAAATAGTATAAGACTTTGTTGTGAGGTTGGCAGAGGGAGAGAAGAGCACCTCTGGTCAGCCACACAACGCAAGGGTAAACAACTCTGCAGTATACTATGTTGCCAGATGATTTCATCCAATTGCAGTCTAATGTAAGTGTTCAGAGCACATTTAAGTTAGGCTAGGCTAAGCTACGATGTTTGGTAGGTATTAAATGTATTTTCGACTAAATGATCTTTTCACTATATGATGGTCTGTCGGGAGAGACTGTATGGAACACAACTTAGAACTGTTCCAATAAAAGACGAGGAAGTGGGATCTTTATTCACCAACCATCAGTAGTTGAAGGGCACTCCAAAGCACAGTTATTCAGTTAATTTTCATCCTACCTTTGCAGGGACAAGACATGCTCCCATGTCCTGAGAAAGGCCTCTGGAAAAACTCAGGACATCTGATGCACTGAGAAATTCCTTCAGGTAAACTCTGGGGTCAACCAAAAATGGATGTGGGTAGGGCACCAACATCATCTAATACATGATTATTTTCCCCCAATTTGATCAGCAAAAGAATTTATCTCAATGTTGTCTTCATTTAAATTCCCTAATTAGTGACAAATTTAAACCTAACTTCATATTTACATTCCTTTTTGAGACTCGAGTTTTGACCTTTTTTTTTTTTGAGTTGGAGTCTCACTCTGTCGCCCAGACTGGAGTGCAGTGGCCGCTCCCAGCCACTGCAGCCTCGACCTGCTGGGCTCCGGCGATCCTTCTGCCTCAGCCTTCCAAGTAGCTGGAACTACAGGAGCGCGCTACCACACCCGGCTAATTTTTTTGATTCATTGTAGAGATGAGGTCTCACCAAGTTGCCCAGGCGGGTCTCGAACCCACGCGCTCAGGCTTTTTGACCATTTTAAAGACAATTTTAGGTTGGTAATTTCTTTTGCCTGGGACAACCAAATTCCATAACAGAAAAAAAAAAATTCACTCAATATACCTGAAATATATGTGTGTTAAGATGAGATGAGATGAGGGTAGCATAGTAAACTCTTCCATGTGAACTGAAGGTGAGAATTGACAATTTAATCATAATATTCTCAGTTCCATGGTCCTTGTTAAACTTTCCTTTACCTTTTATTTTAAAAAATTTACATATTTAAAGGTACAGAGTGATATTTCAACACATATCTATCACCACAAACACATCATTTCTTTATGTTAGAAACATTTAAATCTTCTCTAGCTATTTTGAATATACAACAAATTACTGTTAACTATAGTCACCTGCTGTACTAAAGCAGAATTGAGCTCCTTGAGTCATGTTTTTTAGGTTCCCACTGAGTTGATTTTTGGCCATGATTCATATATGTCTCTCCCCCAAGGTTCTTCTTACAGTGCATTTCCTCCCAGACACATTTTTAGATGACTCCTCATTCCCCATAAGCCTGCAAAAACTATTGTGGGTGTGCACACAAGCTTCATCCTACTTCTGCTCTGATCATTGCTGTCCATTTCTATTTCCCTCAAGCCTCACTCACTGATGCCGATTTTGTATGCTAACTTACTAGTGGGAAAAGCAGAAATGTTTAATAGAGCTCTCAGTGCTGTCATTACTGACACCTAACACAGTCAAATCCCTTGTGTCCCATAATACTCATAACATTGCTTAGCCTAAAAGTTATAGTCTGGGAGACTCACTGTATCATAATAAGAACTTTCAGAAGATATCTAAATCATAAATTTAAACTTTAGATTCTATCACTTAATTGATTAAACTCTCAAACATTTCCCCAACTATCTAAGACCTGTCAGTATTAATCTTGCCTGGTTTTATGTATTCCATTTCACCGTGTCTCTCAGCACATATTATAGCCTTTTACTAAGGCTGTCCTCCAATCATGATTACAAAGTGACAGTATCATCGAATTATGATCTTTTGATGGTTTTATTACCCAGCAAGAAGCAATCTATATAGTTTCTGTCTCACAGACTAATTGCTTAGACTTCTCCTCCCAACCTTTCATCTTAGAACTTGTCCCTACTTCAAAGAGTAAACCGGCTGGACTCGGTGGTTCAACCTGTAGTCCCAGCACTTTGAGAGGCCGAGACGAGTGGATTACCTGAGCCCGCAGGTTCGAGACCAGCCCGGGCAAATAGGCGAGACCTCGTCTCTATAATAAATAAAAAATAGTAATCAGGTGGGGTAGCACACACCTGTAGTTCTGGCTACTTGGAAGGCTGAGGTGAAAGGATCGCTAGAACACAGCAGGATGACACTGGGGTGGCCGTGAGCGTGCCACTGCACGCTAGCCTGGGTGACAGAGTGAGACACCAACTAAAAAAAAGGAGGGGGGAGGGGGAACCAACTCTCATTTTACAAAGGTGGCAACTAAGATTCCAAGACATTAAGTGACTTGCCTGAAGTCCCACAATTTGTGGCTAAGGACAGAACTCCTTCCCCTAAGCTAAGTCATCCATCTTCTCCTTGCTTCTCTGGAAAGAAAAGAACACCTTAAGCAGTCATCTCCTTGTCTATCTACCTATCTCAGAGCCTGTGCTTCAAGATTTTCCTCTGCCACCACCATGCCCACCCTTCAATCACTCCACTTCAGAGAAGTTGAAACTCCTTCGAAGCATCAGCTGAGTCCACAGGTATGGCATGAACTCCAGTCTTCTTTAGATACTGGGTAGTCACAGTGCCCTATCTGGAAATTATTTGCCTCTTTATAAATAATGTGTCTGTCTGCAAAACCTAAATCCAAGGCCCCTGTATGCATTCATCATATTTTTTATAATTATTTGCTTTTCCCATCGTGCCTAAATGCCTATCACAATGCATATGGTAGAACTTCCACAAGTACTCAGTGAGGATAAAACAAAAATACCATGGGAAGAATCAATGTTTTAATTATTCTGTGAAAAAAATACATACATACATATATAATATACATTTTTAATATAAACAATATGCACATATACATATGCTACAGTTTTCTATTTTTAAGAATAATATTAATCATATTTAGACTGAAAAAATAGTAAGAGATAATGACTCACAAACATAGTGCTTCCTGTACAAAGACCAAACCAGATTCAAGTAAGTCTATTTGTAATAAGGTAAAGGAGTTGTTTCTTGGTTTGGTTTTGCTTTGGGAGGTTTTTTGTTTGTTTTGGTTTTTGTTGGTGTTTGTTAGAACAACTAAATAACATATCTGAAGAGAAGAATTTAGGTTTAGATACTGACAAGTTTGCTAGACTTCTATGTAAAATGCCTTCATTCTGCATACTTTCTGGAGATGGCAAAGATCCTGAACCTAAAGTCAAATCCTGTAACATTTGAGCAACTGATGAATCCCAAAGGTGATTTCCTGTTTTGTGGTTGAGGTTCAAGGGAGTATGAGACACAAGAGAACACTTCTATGGGCCAGTGGACAATAGGTTGAGTATAAGAGACTTACATATGTAATCTTGCCACGACTTTGGTTAAGATGCTAGGAGTTTGAAATTCATATCAATCCTTTAAAAAGATACCTTCACATGCATGTTTATTGCAGCACTATTCACAATAGCAAAAATATAGAACCAACAGTGTTGCCCGTAAAAACTGGGCTGGATAAAAAAAGTGATACATTTATAAAATGGAATATTATGCAGCCATAAAGACAAACATATGGACTTTTCAGCAACCTGGATGGAATTAGAGTCTATACTACTCAGTGATTTATCACAGAAACAAAGTACTGAATACCACATGTTCTCACTCATAAAAAGATCATGAACAATTATCATCATACTACAAGAAAGGGATAGACAGTAGCAGGACATTGCAGGGGGTGGGTGACACTTCATCAATAAAGGTACCTGATCTCAAACCAGGCAGAGTGGGGACCAAAGGGAGGCTCAAACTTTACCTGTACGATGACTATTTATATACCTAATCCTGAATTGTACCCTACATCTTTAAAATTAAAAAAAGTAAAAATAATTTTTAAAAAAAGATACACATGGAGATTTTTTAAATGAGTGGTGAAGAAATGGTTAACAAATAGGACTTAACAGTTAATACATTTTTTAAAAATGAAGAGAAGGTATCAGTTAAACAAATAAGATTCCTCCCTCCACCCACCCAACTTCCCCCCTCCCCCCACCGACCTCCGGGTATTTCAAGGTAAGTAATCGCTTTTCATTTCTATCAAACCAAGGCAAGTTTGAATTGTCTTCAAGCAATTGAGAATTTTGTAGGCAAAGGAGAAACAATTTTAGGAGAACAAAATATATAAGCTAACCATGTACTGTAAAATGCCCAAAACTAGGATTTATGCAAAGCAAGGGTTTTGAATTGCCGCTTGGTAAACTGGTACAACAAAAAAGGAATATGCACAAAATTTCCAAAGCAAAAATCTTAGCTTGGATTTGTAACCCAAATCCTTTACTGCATTGAGGGAAGGTTAACAATTTAAGAGCCTAATGTTGGCTGGGCTCAGTAGCTCAGCCTGTAATCCCAGCACTATGGGAGGCCAAGGCGTGTGGATTACCTGAGCCTGCAGGTTCAAGACCAGCCGGGCAACCTGATGAGACCTCATCCTCACAATAAATAAAAAGAAAAATTAGCTGGGCATGGTAGCACACACCTGTAGTTCTGGCTACTTGGAAGGCTGAGGCGGAAGAATAGCTGGAGCCCAGCAGGTCGACACTGCAACCTGGGCAACAGAGTGAGACCCTGACTTCTTAAAAAAAAAAAAAAGAACCTAATGTTTCAAAGGCCCTAGAGTGAGTGTCCTCTGGGAAGAACTGCCTATGGCAGTACACTGGGGTCACCGACTGCAGATCTGACGCCATCAGAGTGTTTTTCAAACAGCAGCAAAGCATTTCAGGCTTACAATGACCAGTTAGAAAGTAACCAACAAAAATTAATGAATTCAATGAACTACATTAGCGACAAAATATATAATGCCACAGAAAGATACTGACACAAGACACAAACATTAATATCCATTCTATTTGTTCAGAAGCATTTAGTTGATGAGGAGGTGCCAAGAGAGGAAATCTGGTTTTTCTACCCGAATAGAAGTGGTAGAGTTTGACACAATTCCATATTTTAAAAAGAAATGTATTCCTTATGTATGCTATTGCTAAAAGAAAAAAAATGTCCTGAGACAAAATCCACCCTTTTTCTACAAGAAAGATCTCAGGACAGTGGGATCAATATGGGACATTGCAATGATAATAACTTTATATTCTGCTTCAAATTCTTTTTGGAGTCAGTGGAGCATAAAACATATATATATATGTGTGTGTGTGTGTATATATATATATATATATTTTTTTTTTTAAGCAAAGATATTGAATTGTGAGAATTAGGCAAAACATAATGGGAAGAAAAAGTAAGTATGACTTCATACCAGGACTTCAAAAAGATCGGTCAGTAATCATTCTGGCCATTTAAGTGGGATTTCTAGGCCATATTGTCCTTCCCCAGAAATGAACAGAAAATTCTAAAGGCCAAAAAAGCTTTAACTGACAGACCGCAAAAAGAAACCAGCAGGCTGGACTGTGTTTACATTCTTGGGTCAGATTGATCATATTATTCCCGGCATTTCATCATAAGTTATCACATGTGACCCCAAGTCAGATCAGGGACAGGTATTTCCAATAAAAAAAGTACTTTTTATTCCATCATGTTGAATAGCTAAGAGTAAAGAACCTGGCCAGGTTGCCTATTTGTGACTCGAGGAGATGCCATCCCAAAATATGACAGGAAAGTACACTGGCAAAGGGTCAACCTTTGAGTCCTCAGGAGTCACTGCAAACACCCCTGTCAGGTCTATCATTTGGGGCCTTATCAAAGCTTTCTTGGACGCCAGCAAGAAACCTCTGAGGGACCTAAGTTAAGTACCAAGGTTTTGGGTTGGGATGATGGCATGTAGACCCCACAAGAAGCTGAAAGAGAAACAAGAGCAATATTGCCTCTATTTGGAATTTCAAGAGAATGAAGAGCAAACTGTGCCTCTTCAGAGGTCTGCAGTCTTAAAATCACCCTGTCAAAGGCTCCTGAAGAACCAGAAACGGTTTGGATAAAACTTCCAGTGATTAGCCCTCAAGCCATTTACACCTCAGGAAAGAAATGATGCCTCTTCAGAGTTCTCTTCCAATATCAAAATAACATTAGTTGTTCTTCTTTGAGGCAATCTGTGGCCACTGTCCCAGTGAAAAGCTTCTTTTCAGATTGTGCAGTATGCTAGTATGTCAAACTCAGAAATGCTGCATGTGCTAAAATAAGTCAGAGATGGGTAACCAGATTAGGAAAAAAATATTGTAGGCAGGCAACCCAAGATGAATTTTGTAAGAAAGGATGTCAAGGGGATTTCCAAAGTCTCCTAACTGAAGGACAATGGTAGTGATTATAAATAATTTAGCAGTGAGTTATTTATTTATTTATTATTTTTTTTTTTTTGAGTTGGAGTCTCACCCTGTCACCCAGACTGGAGCGCAGTGGCCGCTCCCGGCCACCGCAGCCTCGACCCGCTGGGCTCCGCGATCCTTCCGCCTCAGCCTTCCGAGTAGCCGGAATTATAGGCATGTGCTACCATGCCCGGCTAATTTTTTTATTTTATTGTAGACATGAGGTCTCACCTGCCCAGGCAGGTCTCGAACCCGCGGGCTCAGGCAATCCACTCACCTCAGCCTCCCAAAGGCACGGGATTACAGGCTGAGCCACCGAGCACGGCTAGCAGTGAGTTATTAAAAAGAACCCACCAATTGCGGGAACTACAATATTTTTGAAGAAAAAAAGGACCTTAGGGTCTATGAAAAACAAATGTCTAGAAGGTACCCTATAATAATCAATTCTTCCAACAAGGAATAAAGGGGAAAAGGTACTTTATAGAAAACTTCCATATAGGCAAGATTTTACCACAGATGTTTTTCAGCTCTCTGAAAAAGAGTTACTAATAGTTTAGCTCTCAACTATATTATAAAGTATTTTTCAAAGACTTGCACAATCTCTGTTTACAGTATCTGATAAAAATGCAGCAGAGTTCATTTTCACCCAATGAAAGGACTCTTTACAAGGTTGTGAATTTGTTTGAGCACCGACAAGCCACAAAAAGTACAGACTCAACTGCATGTTCAAAGTTCTCAAAACACAAACACCAGCAACCAAGACACCAACAGCAACGAAGATAGGAACCGCAGACTAGTTTTCCAGTACTGATTTCAATTTGGAGCAACTGCGTCACTGTGAAGAGACCTCTCTCTGAGGCACCTCTGCACCAGAAGGAACAAGAAAAGAAGAAAAAACTGTATAATCCTAGTCGTAGCACTAAGACAGACCCTTTCCCTTCTCTGTGTGAAAATGTCAAGAGTATCTGACTGCCTGTGGAAAATGTACGACCCAGTCCCACAACCGTATGTGACTGTTTGTAGAATAAGGAAGTTCTGGATCTTATCTGTAACCTTGACGATGTGCTCAGGCTGCTCTATGTTGGCCACTGCAGCTGCAGCTGCTAACAGCTCTGACCACCAGGGGACATGTACAAAGGGGTTACCAGCCATCAGCTGTGGAAGAAGTAATAAGTATCCCACAAGGCACAGAGAAAAAGCAACTGCTTTGGCAGGCTGTGGCCTAGAGATGCCAGAAAAGGAAATGCAATTATAATACCCAGCTCAGGGCAGTCAGAGAGCCTAGAATTCACCTTTAGCCGGTGAAACCACATATGACCTTCACTTTGCTGACCTCACTAGTCATCAAAACATAGCAGAGGGATTGTCCCAGTTGATGAATAAATAATATATAATACTAAAGTTTGGAATGCCTTCCATATCTACACAATTTGATGCATTTAAGTAATATTTATAGCCTGCATGTTTATTATCTGAGGGGGTATCCCCCCAAAACAGAATTATTTTGTGAAAGACAGGTCCTTTGTAGTACAGGTTTTCCCTGCTAAGTAAGTGTTCTAGGAACCCATTGGCATCAGTGTACCAGCTAGCATTGTGAGAGGCAGCGTTTGACTTCAGTGAATTTTTATTTTTTTAGATTCTTTCTACACAGTTGCTCGTTTCATGACTGGTGACTTACGAGTGCACTTGCCCACACCACGCTGAATGTTCAGCAGTTTTTGAGCAAAACAGTGCTCCACATCTCCTACTCACCAGATCTCACCCTGAGTGACTTTCTTTCGTTTCCCCAGATGAAAAGAATCCTCAAAGGGAAACGTTTTGCTGATGTAGAAGAGGTCAAACAAAACACGGCAGAAGCACTGAAAGGCATCAAAATTGACAACTTCAAAAACTGTTTTGAGCAGTGGGAAAAGTGTCTCAATAGTTGTAATCTTCCAAAACTTATTTCTATTGAAGAAAATACTGAGATCATCCACCTCCTTATACAGTCATATGTAGAAGGCATACTTTTGAATGGTTTCACATCTCTGGTTTCTAATCTTCAGGTTAGTGAATTAGCCTAAACAAACGCACCTTTAGCACACTAGACCCTATTTTTTTTAATAGCAAACAGCTCCCTAACAATACACCCACGAATGCAAGATGGCAGAGAAGAGAAAAGCCAGACCCTGAACTGAGATTATCTTGGCTTGTATATTTGTTGGCTACTTATTCCTGCACAGTGAGGGACAGGGCTGATTTTTCTCTCCAATGAATGAAAAAACAAACTAGTTTATCTTCTAAATGATATTATGTAAGATGTAATTAAGTATAATATATGGAAATACAGTTTAGAACTTCCCTCCAGACAACTGAGGTTAGAGAGGGGCTGCAGACCTCCTAGCTGTTCTTTTAAGTATTTTAGGAGGTGCGTGGACTGTTTGGGGGAAGAATCCCTTTGTGAAGAAGGTATCCAGTGTACTTTGGCCATGCCTCATAATTCTGCCTGGCCTAAACCCGTCTTCATCACACCTAGACCCCTGACATTTCCATCACTCAAAGGTGACAATATGAAAGATAGTTTAAGAAAGATAATGTATAAGAAGGACATGGAAAGATGTCATACTTAGCTGGAATTAATGACATTAAAAAATAAAACTAGAAACAGCCTATGGCAGATGAAATATGGCCAGACATTTTTTTGACAATCTTCCTTTTGAGAGGTGGGGTTTATTTTCCTTTTACTTTGAATCTGAGTTGACTGGTAACTGCTTTGATGAATACAGTGTGTTAGAAATGATGCTACCAGCTCTGGGACTTAATTATAAGAGAACTGAGAGTTTCCATCTTAGTCTCTGAAAGCTCTGAGCCTCCAGGTGAGAAGTCTGACTGCCCTTGCTGCAGAGACCATTTGGAAAGGGCCCTGAGGCTACATGGAGAGAGGGACGGGCCCAGCTGAGCTCTACCTTCCAGCTATCCCCACCAAGGCAATAGGCCTGTCATTTACCAGAGTCACCTGGACACTAGCTGAATACTACTAAGTAACTCCAGTGAATACCATGTGGAGCAGAAGAATCACCCAACTAAGCCCTACCTGAATTCCTAACCACCAAAACTATGTCATATAATAAACTGGCTGTTATTTTATGTGGGGCATGGTGGCTCACACCTGTCATTCAAGAGCTTTAGGAGAGCTGGGCTCGGTGGCTCAGCCTGTAATCCCACGCCTTTGGGAGGCTGAGGTGAGTGGATTGCCTGAGCCCGCGGGTGCGAGACCCGCCTGGGCAGCGAGACCTCATCTCTACAATAAATCAAAAAATCAGCCGGGCGTGGTAACGCACACCTGTAATTCTGGCTACTCGGAAGACTGAGACGGAAGGATCGCCAGAGCCCAGCAGGCGAGGCTGTGGTGGCCGGGAGCGGCCACTGCATTCCAGTCTGGGCGACAGAGTGAGACTCCAACTCAAAAAAAAAAAAAGAGCTTTAGGAGGTCAAGGTGAAAAGATCGACTGAGTTCAGGATTTTTAGACCAGGCTGGGCAATATAGTGAGACTCCAACTCTACAAAAAATAAATAATATTATCCAGGCAGGTGGCACACACCTGTAGGCCTACCAACTCAGGACACTGAGCCCAGGAGTTCAAGGCTACAGTGAACTACGAACACTCCACTGCATTCCTGTCTGAGTAACAGAGAAAGACCCTGTCTTAAATAAAATAAAATAAAATGAAATAAAAATGAAAATTAAATGAAATTATTGTTATTTTAAATCACCATTTTGGGGGGTAGTTTGCACACCAGTAATAAATAACTAGTACAGCCTCTGAAAAAAGTACATAGTTTTAAAAACAAAATCCCCAGTCATGAAAAAACTTGATGCATTCAAAATTTTAGTAATCAGTTTAAAAAATAGTTTATAATCTAAGTGTATACATTCACAGGGAAGGGAAAAGCTAAGGAGGAAAGATATGAATCTTTTTCCTATTGACAAAGTTTCCCCAAACAGGTGTTATATAGTAGACATTTTCCTAAAATCTGTATGTAAACTGGATCATCATAAATCTTTGCAACAAATATTTATTGGGTATCTGCTACATGTCAGTCACTATGTTTAACACTAAGGTTATAATAATAATAAAATTACATTTCAGAAAATCTTGCTTTCTAGTGGGCCATTGGCTAATTAATATGTACATTTAAAAATTGAGTTAAATTACGGGTTGGCAAATTTTTTCTGTAAGTGACCAAAGAGTGGATATTTCAGATTTGTGGACTAACTTGCCAATGCAGTGCAGAAGCAGCTTTAGGCAGTAGACAAATGAGAGCTACTAGGTTTCAATAAAACTTTATTTATGGACACCAAATTTCATAGACCTTTCTTGTGTCTTAAAATATTATTCTTCTCTTGATTATATTCAGTCATTTGAAAATGTAAAATCAATCCTTACCTCACAGACTGTGCAACATGCACGCACAGTTTGCCCATCTCTTTGTTTCAATTTTGATCAGATTGCAAAAAATTGATCAGATTGCAAAAAATAAAAAGCACTGTCAGATGCATGTAAAGCTTTGGGTTGCCATGATTACAAATAGTAATCTGCCTTCTATTTCTGGTTTCTTCCATGCATAAGGGAGTGAACCATGGCCTGACTCAGAGCAAGCCTAGATGTTTTTACCAGGGAAGAGCTCTGGGAAGCATCAAGGTCCAGATGAGGGGAGGAGCCACCCTAAGAAGGAGAGAAGGAACTATGGAGAGAGAGTGGGAGAGTTCATCCAGAAAGGCAGCCTGATGTTGTGTACACATTAAGCAAAATGCACTCAAACAGAGAAAGTGGGACTTTGTCAGGAAACTACAGTGTGCCAGTATTTTTTTTTAATGTCTCCCCTTCATCAACTCCCAGTTGGGTAAAGCTACATGTGAACATTCTTAAAACACCTACAGCAAAGCTACTTGGAAGCACAGAGATGAATAAAGGAGAAAATGACATTCCTATTATTAAAAGGCTATTTCTTGTTTATTTTTATCGGGTGGCCACCTCCCCTTCCTTTAAAATTCGACTTTCCTCTTTAAGCTGAAGTAAATTCATTTGGCAAGAGACTTGCTGGATTTGATGCTTTTCATATCAGCGTTTTGTATTTGCTTTGTTTTTATAAGGAGAGCCTTCAAAAACTATTGTCAGAGTTGAAAATCTTCACAGTAAGCCTGTTTGTTCACCAACCCCCTCTCCCCCTTCCCCAAGTATGATTGCTTCGGAAAGCTAACTCTATTGGGAGAAAAAGAGAGGGACTGCAGACCCCCTAGCTCTTCTTTTAAGTATTTTAGGAGGTGGGTAGACTTTGGGGGGGAAGAATCCCTTTGTGAAGAAGGTACCCAGTGTACTTTAGTCATCCCTCATAACTCTGCCTGGCCTAAGCTAGTCTTCATCACACCTAGACCCCTGGCATTTCCAGCACTCAGAGGTGACAATATGAAAGGCAGTTTAAGAAAGATAATGGGTAAAGAGAGCATGAAAGATGTTCTACTTAGCTAGAAATCAGGAAGTTAATGTCTTTGTATTAGAGACAATGTGTCTCCTGGTTTGTGTTCTTCCTGTATCCTTCCCATGCTTTTGTCATCATGATAGTGTGGTCTTTGTCCCCAGGGTAACAGCTGTGACCTACATTTTCACATTCTGATGCTCTTTGTGGCTTCCTTTTCCCTTCAGGGGGCCCGTGACACTTTGGTCAAAGTCCTCTTTCCAATAGCTGCCGACTTGGTGTCAGGCAAGTCAGCAGCTTCCTCCGTCATTCTGTCCATACAGACACCCAAAGACAGGAATTGGGTAAGCATGTAAACCGACCTGAGATAGGTCTAGTCTGCTCTGGGGAAAAAATAGAAAGTCCTTTAATGAAATACAGGCAGCATTTTGCATGATTTATTTAGTATAAACGAGATGACTAATGGCTTGTGGGTTTCTCTTCACTCAAAAGGTCGCGTGAGTCTTTTTTTTGGGTCTCAATCAACCACTTCCACTTTGCTTAACTTAAAAAAAAAAAAAAAAAAAGCCAGCCAAGCGTGGTGGCTCATGCCTATAATCCCAGCACTTTGGGAGGTTGAGATTGGAGGATTAATTGAGCCCACGAGTTCCAGACCAGCCTAGGCAGCATAGCAAGTCCTTATCTCTTCAAAAAATCAAAAATTAGCTGGGTGTGGTGGGGCACACCTGTAGTTCCAGCTACTCGGAAGGGTGAGGCAGAAGGATCACCTGAGCCCAGGATTTCAAGGCTGTGACCAGCTGTGATTATGCCACTGCACTTCAGTCTGGGAGACAGAGTGAGACTCCCAACTCAAAAAAAAAAAAAGCTTCCAACAGTAGAATTTTTTTAAGTAAATTCTGTAACACCTCCCCCATTTCCCAGTCATGCCCTTTTTAATTACTGCTTAGCTTTTATTGAAAGAATGTAAGAAAAGTTTAAAAATGTGAAAGTAGATTAGGTCTTGCTCTTATCAATAGTGTTGCTTTCTGTTAGAATAAGCCCAGCGTTGGGGCTATGGATGCAAAACTTGTTTAGATAAGAGCAGTACTTATGTAACCACAGCTTCCCAAACCACATCAATAGCACAAATTTGAAAACTAGAGGGAGGAAGAAGGGGAAAAAAGAGAAAAGAAAGAAAAGGAGGCTCAGTCTCAATCAAAGACATATTTGGTTCTATGTCTATCTTTTTAAACCAGGAGTCCACCTCTACAAGAGTTCCTCCTCACCCATCCCTCTATACCTGACTTGATAAGCAGCTTGACTTTTCCCTTGCTAAGGGAAAAACCCTTAGTTTCTCCTTTCTCTATGAACATTAGAGACAATATAATTAAGTAGGCATATAAGGAGTGCAGAATCCTTAGCCAACAAGGATCCTTCAGCCTTTTTAAGTGTGACACGGTCTTTCCCCTCCCATTCGCCAATCAACAGCAGCCCTTCCACCACCACTGTTCTGCCAGCATCTCTAACTTCCAAGAGCATCTCACTGGCCAGGTAGAAGAAAACTTTCCTTCCAAGTCAAACATCCAGTCTTGATGACTGAGCTCTGCGTGCTGGAACGTGCCCCTTTTCCCCAGTCACCTCACTCTTTAGGAAGCTGTGCTAGGCAAAGCTCCCCAATAAATATCCATGTTCATGTTCTACTTCTGGAACCGGTTAATATGTTGGTTTACATTTTTTAAAAAAGGAAACTAAGATGGAATTGAGGCTCTTTATAAGCTGACCTTAACATAGGAAAAGTGCCTCCCATCATCTGAGTGGGCTCAACATAATTACAAAGATTCTTACAAGTGGAAGAGTGAGACAGAAGAGTTCAGAGTGACGTGATGTGCAAAAACTCAACCTGGAAGACAGAGAAAAGGGACCACAAGCCGAGGAAAGTGGGAAGCCTGTAAAAGTTGGAAAAAGCAAGGAAGAAGGTTCTACCCAAAAGGTTCCAAAAATAAATAACAGCCCTGCTGACACTGCCTAATGTCTCTAGACTTAGCATTTACTTCTAAAAATCCCTTCACAATTTTTGCCACAGAACCTAAGAATTTTTACATAAATTATTGCATTGATTGACCTACTGAATATCCCAGGTACCTTACAGAGGTATGCAGAGTCAGTCCAACTCTTCATTCACTCATTGGATAAACACATTGTTGAGTCAAATGATGCCTTAGTTTCCTATAAACTCAGAGACTCTAAAAGAAGTTAAACACACATAGAAGTGAAAAGATTATAGCTATGACTTCTGAGAGCTAAGATTCAAGAAAATAACTTCAGTAAATGCCTTTGCCATTACCTTCATTTTTCGTTCACCTTTGTGTTCTCTCGAAATCTAAAGAATTGTGAATCGAAAAGCTCTAAGTGGAATGATTTCATAGTTTTGCTGCCATAGGAACTTGTCTTAATATGAAAAGTACTCTGTTTAGCCAAAACGTAAATGAATTTTCTAAAAATCAACTTTTTAATGGTGGTATAGTTCAGTGGTAAAGGCCCAGACTCCAAGTCCAGAACAATCCTGGCTGTTTCCCACAAGATACAGTAGAGAACAAATAACTTAACCTTATACTTTATTTCCCCATGTGTAAAATGGACAAAATAATAATATCTACTTTACAGGATAGTTGTAAAATGGAATACATTCATACATATAAGAAGTTTAGGACAATATCTGGCATAGAGCAAGTGCCATTGATCACTGTCATACTTTGTCATGTCTTTGGTTCTTTCATCAGCATGGTTTTGGATATCCTGAAAGCATCTTATCTTGCCAAAGTTCAGACTTAACAACACATGTCTTTACAAAAGAAAATAAGATGATGTACTTGTCCCCAGTAGCCATCTAAATGTGAAATCCATGTTTGGAAAACTTTGCAGTGTTTCTTCTGTACTGCTAACTACCCCCTTAATTAAGGCTAAAATAAATTTCTCTAATGTTTATAAAGCATAGGTAAGTCAAAAATAACTCCCCTAAGCTATTTTACAAAATTCCTCAGAGAAGTAATTTCGCAAAGTATAAAAAAAGGCAGACTATTAGCTTCAAAAATACCCAGAATGTTTGTTAATTCTCAGGCTTTACTTAGATTCAATGGATTAGAATGGAAGCTCATGAAACTGAATATTAATAAGCATATTATAGACAGTATGTGATTCTTATACATACAAAGCTTAAGAACCATTGCCTTAACAAATCTTTAGTTTAAAACCTACTTTCATTTTATTAAGGTAGATCATTTGGCAGGTAAAAACAACTACAAAGAAAGACCAGGGTTAGCTGAGTTGAATTGAAGCAAATTACCCATTTGCTGTCTTAAGAAAGTAAGCTAGGAGGGCCTTGTATACCAGAGAAACTGATTCATTAACAAGAAAAGCATTTATTATCTCTTCGTAGCACAGACACCACTGTGTATATATAAGCTAGTATAAAATAAATGAGTTTTATAATGCAGACTTTCCACTACAATTATGTGTGATTTTCGTAGTGGACATTCCACTAGCACAATCTAGATTCTAATACTGGTGTGTTTAAAAAGTACCCACGCAAGATAGTAATATTAAAAATGCTACAGTTGTAGATGAATGCATTCCTTATTAACTTTGCTTTAACTTGTGATATAATTAACAGACAATCAACAGCTCGTAAAATAGAAAGAACATTGCCTCAGCATGCACATTGTGAAATAAGGGGATTACGTGTCAAAAATGTTCTAGGAATAGAAGAGTTGACATCATCTACAGCGTGGTGATGAGTTTTCCTCACACACCTCCAAAAAAGGAAGAGCAGAACTTTGTTTCAGGAGGATACGCCAAATATTTCTTTGTACTTTTATCTTTCTATTGACTGTTTTATTTTTATTGTGATAAGTTAATGTTAAATCTCAAATATTTAATGAAAATATTTTTGAGGACATATGTCTTCATATGACTATTTTTTTCAAAGTATGAATAGTAGTAATAGCACTCCACCAGCATCAGAATCCTTTTTTCCTTCTTTCAAACAAATATCTCTAGATCATAATCCAAGTTTCCAATGTTAGGGCCTAGAAATCGGCATTTTTAGCCAGCTTCTTTGAAAATATGTAATGAAATTCAAACTTAATGACATTTTTTTTAACTTTGAAGTACTTTAAAATAATCTTAATGGCAAACTCAATAAACAGAAATCCAGGAAATTTTTTTTGAGTCGGAGTCTCACTCTGTCGCTCAGGCTGGAGTGCAGTGACACACTGACTGCCATCACAACGTCAACCTGCTGGGCTCTGGCGATTCTTCCGCCTCAGCCTTCCAAGTAGCCAGAATTACAGGCACGCACCACCACGCCTGGCTAATTTTTTTATTTATTGTCGAAATAAGGTCTCGCCAAGTTGCCTGGGCTAGTCTCAAACCCGCAGGCTCAGGCAATCCACTCACCTAGACTTCCCAAAGTGCTGGGATTACAGGGTGAGCCATCAAGCCTGGCTGAAATTCAGGAAATTATGGGATAACCTATTATGTAAGAAATTAAAACTAGAACTGTAGTAAGAAGCAATAAATAAATATTGGCAAATAACAATTTACCAATAAATATTGGCAAACAAATGTGTACCAAAAATAAGTTAATGAATTAATACAAGAGAAAATAAAATCAAGACAATGAGCTATGAATCCTTTGACTTTACCAGTATCGGGAAAATAAATCATTAAAGGAATATTATATCTGTTAAATGTGTACTCACAGGCCAAAGTAACCTAAAATAATCTTTAAAATATGTATCCTACTGATGGCCTTTATTTGTCAAGGGGGGAAAAGCTTATTATGTATTCGCCAAAAACATAAATAGAATGCAAAATAAACCAACATGTTTTGCAATTTGCTGTTGTTGTGTTATCTTTGACTCTAAAGCTTTTTCTTGACACAGGTAGTGTCACTCAAGAATTAGCTTCCATCTGTGTGAGTTCTTCTTCATGAAGGAGATGGTCTATGCTCAGGGGCTCATTGCTGACCCCGCAACTCATGAGTCTAGATTACTGGCAATGCAGATGAGCATCCTCCAACTTGCTTCTCTTCCTACCATACAGGTTTGTCCTAGTCTGATTGAGAAATGACACTTGCCTCCACCTCATGCCAATAGCAGTGCCACAGGCATCAAAGCCTCTATCCATCACTTTGTTTCCATATAAGGTGAGCTGGAGTAGCTATAGCACCTCTCGCTTCTATTCCACACCCCAATGAATTCTCTCTTTTATGTTAGTGGTTTCCTCTCTAAAATTATCAAGAAATACTTTCAAATGATATAAAGTTTACAACACTAAAAAAAAATATAAATCATGTTAACATTACCTCATGTGCTTTTTAAAATTGCATGTAAATCTATTCATAATCATTAATCTTCTTTTTCACTCAACAATATATGATACCTATTTTTCACAACTACATTTATTTTAATAACAGCATAATGTTCCTTCAAATAGGCAAACTGAGTTTACCTAAACTACCCCTACTGTTAGGCATTTATGATGTTTCACAATTTTTTACTCTTATAAATTGTTTTAATGAGTATTCGTGGTGTTTTCTATATGTTGAATTAATACTTTAGAACAGATTCACAGTTCCAAGATTAGTAAAGCAAAAGTATGTTATTTTTGTTAATATTTGGAAAAGGTTATGCCAGTTCACAGAACCACAGCAAAGATCATAATAACTCACTTTTTCACAACATCTTTGTCAAAATTTAATATATTTCCTTATTTTTGCTAGTTAAGTGAAAAGAAGTCCCTTTTGTTGTTACTGTAATCTGCAGTACTTTGTTGTTTTTTCCCTAAGTATGTTTATAGTAAAGCTTCTTGAAAGCTAGAACCAAGGAAGTAGAAATAAGAAGAATATGAATGAAAGGATGAATGCACAAAATAATTGTAACCAGCCAGTGAAGAAGGCTTGAGACATATGGGCATAATGCAAAAAGAGGAAAAGTCCAACAAAATGAAAAGAGAATGGGTTCAGGGTCTACAGGAGCTCTGCAGGGGCCAAGTGGAGAGGTCACAGGACTTGGATTAGAGAAGAAGATAAAGAACAAGCATCTGTTGGGCACTTACTGTGCCCAGTAACTATGCTAGATAACTCCTTGAGTACATCCTGTGTGCCAGCAACCATGCTAGATAATTTACATGCATTATACCATTTAGTTTTTGCAATAGTCCTGTAAACTACTATATTGCATTAAATCTTATCCCACCAACATTGTGTTTCTGCCTGAAACCTCAGAATGTGACCTTATATGGAAATAACGTCTTTGAAGCTGTAGTTAAGATGAGGCCATACTAGATTAGAGCAGATCCTAAATCTAATGACGAATATCCTTATAAAAAAGGCCATGTGAAGACACAGACTCACACGAGGAGGAAGGTCATTTGAAGTTCGAGGCAGAGATTGGAGTGCACAGCTATAAACCACGGAAAAGCCCAAGGACTGCCTGCAAAAACCAGAAACAAGGAAGACGCAAAGAAAATCCTTCCCTAGAGCCTTCAGAGACAGCATGGCCCTGCTAACACCTTGATTTCAGATTCTAGCCTTCAGAATTGTGAATTTCTGTTCTAAGTAGTAAAATTAGTGGTAATTTGTTATAACAGTCTCAAGAAACAAATGTAAGTATTTAAAAATGATCTTACAGATGAAAATAAGGTTTAGACAGATTCAGTAACTTCTAAAGGGTCTATAAGAGGCAGAACTAGGATTCAGATTAGAGCCACCTGACCCCAACTGGAGTCTTTATTCCACATTTTGCTGTTTCATATAAATCTTTGATGTTAAGCCTGATTTTGCCACCAGTTAGCTATTGACCTTGAGAAATTCATGTAAATATCTTTTGGTCTTAGTTCCCCCTGTACTTAGTGCTTTTGCCATTGAATTCTTTTACCTCTTCCACATCAGCAAAATGTTTCCCTTTGAGGACTTTTTTCATCCCAGGAAACAACAAAAAAAAGTCATTCGGGGTGAGATTGGATGAATAAAGGGAAGGCAGGGCATGAGGATCATGTAGTTTTTTGTCAAAAACTGCTAAAAACTCAGCTCAGTGTGGGCAGGTGTGTTTGTAAATCACCCATCATAAAATGGGCAAATGCCTTGAAAAAAAAATCTTTAAAAAAAATTCACTGAAGCCAAATGCAGTCTCTCACAACACTAGCTGGTACATTGATACCGATGGGCTCTTTCAACACTTACCTAGCAGAAGAAGCCTGTACTACAAGAGACCCATCCTCCAAAAAATAATTCCTGTTTTTTAGGGGGTTCCCCTACATAAGAAAGAAAGGAGTTTTGAGAACCTTAACATTATGGACTTAGAGTTATGAATCTGCTGGTATCAGAAATCAACTCTTATCTTATTAAAGACATAATTTTAAAGTCACCAGGTTCAGAGTAGAACACCCTGCAATTTTTTTTTTCCTGTTCTTGATTTCAGTGACTGGTTTACCAATATATTGCCATTTCTACATTAGAATTCACAGTATACCCTCAGTCTCTGGCAGTTATAAACACCTTGCACTAGGTTTACTACCTCTTTTCAAATAGTGTACAAAAGCCATCATGAATAATTTCACATGCTCTGAACTAACTATTACTAATATCTCTGTCTTTTCAATACATCATAAAATAATAGCAACAATAGCTTTCAAATTGTGTACTGGATAATGAGTGAGCACTATACATGCAATATATAATTCAACCCTCAGAACTCTGGGCACTTTAGTTACTGTTATTATTCTCATTTTTTTCTAGAAACCATCATTCTAAGAAGTTCAAGTTCATTTAATCATTTAACATATTTGTAAAATATTTCTGTATACCAAGCACTGGAGATAAAAATAACCTATAAGATATTGTCAGTAAATAATAACACTTTTGATTAAATATATACACAAAGAAGAAAAAGTCTGAAAAGACGTGTCATAGAATATTAAGAGTTATGGATGATTTTTACTTTCTACCATGTTCTTCTACTTTTCTACCATAAATATCAATTACTTCTGTAATTCTTACAAATCAATTATCTCTGTAATTTCTTACAAATATTTTTGTAAGAAAACATCTTCCTCTTTAAGAGACTTATAATATAATGAGGGAAGCCAACTATCAACTACAACTTGATTGGCCTCACACAGCTCATCTGTAATGAGGGCAGATTCAAACCTATGTCTACCAAAATTGCAAGTCCCATTCTACCTTCCCTGCCCCATACTGTCTCTGGTGATATATTTATTCACCTGGAGGTTTGTTTATATTTATTTTTCTTTATGGAAATTAAGTTATAGGTTTCAGAGGGAAGTATCAACAATGCAATCTGAAAGATTTGCCATTTGTGGCCTCACCCAAGGTTGCTGTGGTCCTCTCTCCTTCCTTCTCCACCCATAGATCTTCTTATCAAATGTAGAGGAGGTACCTGTGAGCATTTTATCTGATATTGACCCCCTAAAGAGACGCTTCAGATGCAATTAAGTGCTTCTAAAATATTCATCACTCAAATTATATATTACCTGCCATATCACTTAAATCTGAAATGTAATATGTATTCCTTAAATAACTATGCTATTCTAAGACTACAGTGGGTAAAAGAAGGTTCAAAAGAAAATGTCAAACTCTCTTTCTTTAATTCCTTCATTTGTGAAAGAAATATTAATTGACTACTTAATCATTCAAAATCTGTCCTCAAATGTTAGTCATAAGATTGAATTTTAATATATGTTCACCTATAATTGATTTGCTTTTCAGTCCTATAGCAATAGTCTCATGAGGATTGTTAGAATTATTTTTATTTCAATGTTTTTAGGCACCTGTCTTATAATTAGGTCAGAGATCATGACCAGTGTAACTACATGCCTGACAGTCCTTATTGTAGTACTAAGCACAGAGTGAGTAATAAGTAAATACTGACCAGCAGATTAACTTATTGTTTGAATTAGGCTTAAGAACTCTTTCTCTCGTAACCAAAAATAAAAGTATAAGCCTCTCCCCGACCCCAGCTGACTGAACAGACTCCCTATGTGCCAAGGGAAGCCTGAAAAACTAACTTTCAGACTATAATGGAAAAGGAGATTAGACACACCTTGTTATATCCCTTCCCATTTGGAGTTTAGACTTTAAAATAGAGACTATAAAACCAACAAAATAGACTCTGTGGCAAAAAAATACTGAATTCCAAGCTGAGCCTGGTATAGCATCACAAGACAGATGGCAGACTCTAAAAGAAATAAAAATATTTTACCCCCAATACATTTTTGACATATTTTGAAACAGTACTGCAAATCCATCTTTTATGGGGAAATATTAGCATCTAGAGAATCCCCTTCCTTAGGAAGACTTTGACACCTTTTATGACATTTACCACTTATTCTCTCTGAAGCCTGTTACTTAGAAGTTTCATTCACATAATGTAAACCTCGGCTTCCACAACTTGTCCCCCTCAATCTTAACTCGAGCATTTATTTTACTGATTTCATATTCTTTAGACAGAGGTTAACTCTTTCAACGAATTGTCAATCAGAAAATCTTTGAATTCACCTATAAACCCCACCCCCTTTGAGATGCCCTGCGTTTCTTGTCCTAATGTAAACTTTACATATATCGATTTATAGTTTTGCCTCTATTGTCTGTCTCCCTAAAATGTATAAAACTGAGCTGTAGCCCACCACCTTGTGCACATGTTCTCAGGACCTCTTGGGACTGTGCCTTGGGACTTGGTCACTCACATTTGACTCCGAATATAAACCTCTTAAAATATTTCATCAAGTTTGGCTTTTTCATCAACACTGTAAATCTCAATATCAATATAGAATTATTATTTTTCTATTGCAAATCATACAATGATTTACCCTTCATCTTACAACTATTCAAAATAAATTCTTCCGAATTCCCTGCTTTGTCGCTGAATACTGCAGAGAGGAAGGTGGGGGGCACATAGCATCACAAAGGCTACCTGGTCCTAAACCAGGGGAAATGAGGGCCAGTTGGAATTCCAAACTTCACCTGCATGCACTCTGCTTGTGTAGCTAATCCTAACTTGTACACTACATATCTACAATAAAATAAAATATATTTTTAAAAGAGCGAAAAATAGGAAACATGACACACACACATTCCCTTCTTTAACTTCCTGATTTTTTTTTCTGCTTTCCATCTCTTTCCTATGTTTGACCCAGAATGGAATTCTTAACCATGCTTAGTTTTAAAAATTCAGTTGAAGCATAGACATGATGTTGAGTTTATTTTGGACTATTTTTTTTCCTTTTCCTCCCATAACCCTTATCTTTCTGTATCCATTTCAGTTTCTGTATACATGTTATTTGTCACTGAAAGTCTGTGTCAATCTGGGTCACTCTCCTCAAAAATAAGAAGTAATGCAGGAGCTAACAAGAGAGCATGTGATTTAGAACATGTGTCACAGAGTGACATGAGCTGACTTCATCCCACGGCATAACTCCATCTGTATAGTGAGTTTCTTCTGGCGTCACTAAAACAAAGGAAAGAGGGAAAAAGAAAAAAGGAAAGAAGGGGGGAAACGAGGGAGAGAGAAGGGGAGGGGAGAGGAGAAGAGGAAGAAGAAAAAAGATAAGAATAGGGAAAATAAGAAAAGAATAAAAAGAAAGGAAAATATAGAAAATAAAATGAGATTTTAAATTCCGTCCCAAATGATGCTCTTTCCTGACTAATAATAAAAGAATTAAGAGATTTACAAATGGTGAAATGCTGTGTGTGTGTGTGTGTGTGTGTGTGTGTGTGTGTGTGTGTGTATTTTAACCTAACCATGAGTTCAGAAGCACAGCGCATGACTGAGAAAATTGAGCAAGAACCCACTAAAAAGATTTTGTCACTTTTGATGAGGGATCTTTTTTTCAGGATTATTATTTCTATTTATACACTGGATTATTTGAAATGTTATATAACTTAGCTAAAGAAGATAAAAATGATAGCATTGGACTATTGGCTTAGACCAATGGTGAATGTAAGCTAAAATCTATTTTAAGGCAGCTATTTAAATCACAGGCATTTTCAAAGGCAAAAATTGCATTGAAATGCACATACACTCATCCTTTGGTATTAGCAGGGGATTGGTTTCAGGACCACTCCCCCAGGAGAGATACAAAATATAAGGATGGTAAAGCCCCCGATATAAGAGGGTATAGTATTTGCTTGTAACCTATATACATCCTCCTGTATAATTTATGTCATTTCCAGATTACTTATAATACCTAAAACAATGTAATTTTTAAAAATATTTTCAATCTATAGTTGGTTGAGTCTATGAATGCAGAATCCACAGATATGGAGGGTCTACTGCATATGGTTATGAAACAAACTTGGCAAATTTGACCACAAAACAAAAGATCATAGGACAATTCTATTTTTCCCAGTATCTTATATTTTTATATCTCACACTTAAAATGTAACATCTTAAAATGCCGTTTGAGAACTCACTTGAAAATGATGCGAAAGAGAGACTGAGGTGATAGCGTCAACAAATCAAAGTCCAAAACAGAAACATACCCACTGGAGTCATAGCCTTCCCACCACCCATCTCAACCTATCCATTTTAAAAACAACTTTTCTTAAGATAATTTTTGTCTCCCTCACAACTTTAATACTCATTTTTTTGCTATAAATCCTTCCTGCCAACTTCAAACTACAAACTTGTCCAGTCTTGGACCTCTCTTCCTTCAACAATACCAGCCCCCTCAAACTGTTGTCTAGGGCTTGCAAAAAGTCACCCCATGATTGTGTGCCACCTCACAAAACACTGTATTACAGAAACATAATTTTGCCCATTCAGGTTCCAAATTATGTAAAATTAACTGTCTAATCAATTATACATGACATTTAAAAATCTTCCTTAGTTGAAATTTGCCTAGGAAAAAACAATAATAGTAGCTAGCTAACTTCCACTGAACACTTAAGTTATGTCAGAAACAGTTTGTATGTATTGTCTCATTTTATCCTCACAAACCCTATAAGGATGACTCTCATATTATGTTCTATTTTGCAGTCATTCAGAGGCCCAGTGTAGTTAAGTAGCTCTTAGTAATGGCAGAGATGAGTTTCAAACACAGTCAGCTGTCCTCCGGGGCCCCTTCTCTGACTCACTAATATACCCTGCCTTGGATAACCGAGAAACAGCTAAATAATCAACAAATTCCTGACACTACTGCAAAGTCTGACCACAGAAAAGTACATACCACAAGTACGTAGCAAGCAAATCAATTAAAAATAAATATTTTCTTGGCATTTTATTTTAATGATACCTTTTATTCCCCTATCAGTATAAACTGCTTGGTTAATATAAGGCAATATACTACTTTGCAGAATGTCCTGAATGTTCCTTTTTCAGGCCCCAATCAAAAAAGTAAATTTTACAAACCTGCAAGTGTGGGATCCTGGGGTTATTAGAGCTTTATGAAAAGTATCATGAGGCCACTCAATAATTGTTATGAGAATACAGTGGTTTTTCTACTAGAAATGACGCACAAGCAGTAAAGTCAAAAAGAGATGGTACACCAAAGTGAGCTTTTAAAGTCATAAATCAGATGGCATCACTTCCAAGTTTGAATCCTTAAAAGACTCCCCAGTCAGCAGAGGTGGAAGCCACCCAAAATCTAGCCCCAGCCCCTTGCTTCACACTCTGTCGCCCAGACTGGAGTGCAGTGGCCGCTCCCGGCGACCGCAGCCTCAACCTGCTGGGCTCTGGCGATCCTTCCGCCTCAGCCTTCCAAGAAGCCGGAATTACAGGCATGCGCTACCACGCCCAGCTGATTTTTTTTTTTTTAATTTATTGTAGAGATGAGTTCTCGCTGCCCAGGCGGGTCTCGAACCACGGGCTCAGGCAATCCACTCACCTCAGCCTCCCAAAGGCGCAGGATTACAGGCTGAGCCACCGAGCCCGGCTGCTTTCTCATTTCTTTTCCTCTACACTCTTCTCCTCCCCCAGGTCTTCCTCAGGTTACCTCTTGAACTTCATTCAGGTTTCTATTTAACCGCTTTTCCTCATATCTTTCACTCTACCTGAAATTGTATTTTATGTTCACACATGTCCTTGTTTTTCTCTCTCCTAGCATCCTCTATGAGGTTTAGCCTTTCATCTTATTTACTACAGTAACCCCAGCACCTAATAAATATCTGTTAACACAAAATAAATATCTGTGGAATAAATGAAAGTTTAATTGCTCAAGATCTAGAAATGTATACATTTTAGCTGATCACCTAGAGAAAAAATTCACTTTACCTTTGTATCCCCTTGCCCATCTTGATCTATCAGTGACAGAACCCATTCTAATTTAATGCCTAAGGCCAAGAATGCAAAAATCAAACTGTTCCCACTCACTCTTGCTTATTTGATCTCCTTCCTTTTTCTGTTGCCATCAGCACTTAAAAGAAAATGCCTTTCTCCTTCTGGAACCAATCAGATGATAATAGTTTAAAATTGTTGCCATTTTTTTTTCCACAGGAAAAGCACTGCAAGTTGAAATGCTGAAGAACTATACTGTAGTTGCATACAGTTACCAAACACACACACACACGTGCACACACACACACCCTACACTCGCAATGAAAAACCTACTAAAAACACCTACCCAGGGGCACCAGAATTAAATAGAAAAACACACCAGAAAATATAACACAATCCCAAACACTATTTTACAATTGAAAAAACAAGGACTGCCAGTGATTCTGCAACAGATAAAATGAAAATGCCACTGCCATTCGAGAAATAATTTTTATCAAAGTGCCCATATCTGTCTTCAAATCTAGTGCAGCTCCAGAAATAGCCACAGATGCAATCAATGGAATCACTCATGACAAGACTGGCAAGCAAAGGGAATGTGGTCATTTCAAGAACTTCCACACCCTGAACATGTTATAACAGTCACTGATAACGATATACAAAACCCTGCTTTTATCTTCAAAGAAACTTGTATCAGCCACATAAACTGAACTGGAAATTATAAATTATAGATAGTTGTAAAGATAAAGTTCTTATAGTGTTTTATAGTTTTCCAGGCATCATGGGCTTTCTTCAACAAACTTAGCAGCTCTCTCTCTTTGCAGGTCCCCTGGTGCAGAAGATAAAATGACTAAAACTTCCCTGCCCAGGATGATGTGTCTATCTCTTGGTGGCACTGACTCTGATCGTCTTCCTACTGCTACTGGTGGCTCTAGCTATGACTGCCAAGGAAATGCCAACAGATGAAGAATGGAAGGCAAACCAGGACACACACAGAAAAATGTGTTTCCTCTGCTTTTTTACTTGGACTCTCCTAAAGGAACAGTTCCTCATATCATTTCTCTAGTCTTTCTTTTGAGACGAAGGCCCAAAAGGCAAGTGGGAAGTGACTTGTCATGACATCACCAATAATTGAACATAGGGCAGAGCCAAAAAAGGACAAAACCTTTGCATTTGCTCAGTTTATATCAGTATTACAATTATCTCAAAGTACTCCCAGCAAAGGAGCTTGCCTCAAAAGGGTAGCAACAAACACAATCACCCATAGTCATGGATTATTCCATGACTTTCTTTCTTTCTTTCCGGTGTATCTCCATCCAGCTGAGATGACTCATTCTACCATCTCTCCTCTTAATCCAGCTCTGTCCAGAAGACGGCACGCATTGCCTAGCCAAGAGAAATGGGCAGGCAAATGAAGCAGGCTTTACTCTTGCCCTTGACCCTTGCAGCTAATCCAAAGGGACATAAAAATTCCTTGTTTGAGACATTTATGACTTGGTGCAGCCCTCCCTGGGTGTAAGAGCCATGGTCTCTTGTTGCCACTTGCCCTTTAGGAAAGATCATCACATCAGTCAGGCAGAGGGCAGCCCCAGCTGACCCAATGTACTTTCTCTTTCCCCTCTCAACCCTTCTTCCTTTGGTTGTCCATAGCAACCTGAGTTTTGAGAGATTTCCAAATAATGACGAGAAGCTGTTCGTGCTGCCTCAGTCTGCTAAAGATGTTTAAAATAAGGTGCTATGATGAATAGAGAGTTGAAAACAAAATTACTTGGAGTGTATGGAACATTGATCCAAGCCACTTTGATCATGTACAACTCTAAGCTTCTATTTAGTGGATCACATTAAATGCAGAAAAGACTTAAAGTGCACATATATTAGTTACTCTTCCACAACCTCTCTACCAGGTTATAATGAAAGCAAGTCTTATACCTAATTCTACCACACAAGTTGACTGACTAACTTCATTAGCAAACAAGAACAAAACAGTCAATGCAAGCTTTTCTGCTAGCTCAATGAAGTCCTAGCTCTTCTTCTTGGTTTCAAACTGTCACCTTCCATGAAGTTTTTGAGGTGAGTACAGTACCCCAAAGGCAAGATCCTGGTACTCTGATGTTGGTATTAACCTACTAGAAATCCTCCTAAATACTTGCTAGACACAGGATTATTTTGGAATTAAGCCTCAAGGAAATTACTTAAAGAAGAAGCTACAGAATTTTTTATTTCTTAGAATTTGTTTATGCAAAAGTAGGAAGTGTCTTAATAATATTTTAGCCAATCTACATGTCTTTAATATCTCTAATTTAATCAGTTTGAGCCCATTATTAATATCTATTATGCTAACAAGTCACAAATTTTACACATTAAATAAATATATCTGCAATTCACCCTGGTAACTAACAAATCATCTGGTGTTGATCCAGGTATGGATAGCTGAAGTGCTTGTGGTAGCCAGCTTGGGAAGGTGACTTTTCCAATAAGGGCACCTGACTACTTCAAAAGTCTACGTACTAGCTAACTATAAAATATATAATAGCACATTGTTCCAGGCTGCAATATTTGAAGTGAAATAGCTACATCATAACTAGATGGGGAAGAATAGAGTTTTAATAATTAATTGTTGATAAGAATTATTTTCGTTTTTTTAAATAGCACAATATAATTTACTTGATTTTTTTTCCACATATTTAATTACCATAAGTTCTTAGTGAAGGGTATGCTATATTACTATTTTACCTGTATGGGAGCTAAGTTTCTTTCTTTTTTTTTAATTTTAAGAATTATTTTCAAAGTAACTCAACTCTCCCCTACATTCAACTGGCAGATTTGAAAAAAGGTAACATAGAAGCTCAGAGACAAATCAGCCGGGTGTGGAAGCGCATGCCTGTAGCTGAGGCGGAGGGATCGCCGGAGCCCAACAGGTCGAGGCTGCGGTGGCCGGAAGCGGCCACTGCACTCCAGTCTGGGCGACAGAGTGAGACTCCAACTCAAAAAAAAAAAAAAAAAAAAAAAGAAGCTCAGAGACTTCTGCTTTTGGGTCAAAGAGCAGACTCAAAAAGTACATGTATAAAGTCTTCCTACCATGAGGAAGTGAGGTCAGAGTAACGAAGTAGCACGATTGCGTGCGTGCATGCTGTGTGTCCACTGCCCAGTGAGGTAAATGTTTCCTTTTAATTTTTATTGTGTTTTGTTGGTTTGCTTCCCATCTGGTTTGAATTTAACTTCCAACTTCCACTCCACCCTCTGGTATTCTTTCTGAAAGAGGACCCCTCTTTAAGGCTAAATTCTTGACGTTAAATACAGTACAAAGAGACTCTAGCATTTAGAATTGCAAAGGCTTTCATTTAAAGCTGCTTCGCCCTTTGGGTTCAAAACCAGAAAAAAGATATTTAGCAGAACTAGCTGTTCATGAATGTACTATTAAGCTTAATATTTAATCCTAAACATAATGTAAAAGGCATTACTTGAAAATGCTTGAAGTATGCTATTTCATGAATAAAACTAGTAAGTGTATGCTTACTAAATCATTGATAATTTTTACTATACTTTTTTTTTTTTTTTTTTTGAGTTGGAGTCTCACTCTGTCACCCAGACTGGAGTGCAGTGGCCGCTCCCGGCCACCGCAGCCTCGACCTGCTGGGCTCCGGTGATCCTTCCGCCTCAGCCTTCCAAGTAGCCGGAATTACAGGCATGCGCTACCACGCCCAGCCGATTTTTTGATTTATTGTAGAGATGAGGTCTCGCTGCCCAGGCGGGTCTCGAACCTGCGGGCTCAGGCAATCCACTCTCCTCAGCCTCCCAAAGGCGCGGGATTATAGGGTGAGCCACCGAGCCCGGCTGCTATACTTTTTTTGTCTTGTGAACACATTCTTATTTTTTTATTTTTAGTTGGAATCTCACTCTGTTGCCTAGACTGGAGTGCATTGGCATGTTCACAGTCACTGCAGCCTTGACCTGCTGGGCTCAGGCGATTCTTCTGCCTCAGCCTTCCAAGTAGCTGGAACTACAGGCATGCACCACCATGCCAGGCTAATTTTTTATTTATTGTAGAGATGAGGTCTTGCCAAGTTGCCCAGGTTGGTCTCAACCACATGGGCTCAGGCAATCCTCCCTCCTCAGTCTCCCAAAGTGCTGGGATTATAGGCGTGAGTACATTCTTTGTTCCTTCAGAATTTTGACAAATTAATCTTAGTTTTGAAGTTGAGAAGTTGTTCTGCTGGAGAAGTTTATTTGTTTTTTATTTTTCTGGGAAGCAAAATTTAACTCAGTGAATGGAGATAACCTAAAAAAATCTTTCTAACCATCAGAGTTGTCCAACAGTGGAATGTAATCTTTTGAAGCAAAGTGATCTCGGGGTCACTAGTGTAAGCTGACCTTGATTCTATCTCATTTCCCTGTAATTCCAATTGCTTTTTTGCTTCTGCATCACTTTTATTCTTGGTCCAAACACAAATCCTTAAACACAAGCCCATACACCCCTCTCCATGTTTCTTCGGAGTTAAGATTCAAAAGGAATATTTACTAATCAATTAAGTATCTATAGCAGAAGAAGGGGGAGAATAAAATACAAGGACACAAAAATAGATTCATTTGTGAAATATCATTGATCTGTAAGCTGAAAAAAATTATTTTGCCCAGTCCAGCTGGGGACTCAATACCTCTTAAATTTTATGTCCTAATTTAACCTGCAAAATCATCATTGCTGACTCGGATCTACTTTGCCCTTACATGTTCTGTTTTTACTTCTACCCCCAAAGATTCTTTCTCTGAACTGGGAATACCCTATCATTACTGTTTCTGTCTCCCTTGAAGATCACTATTCAGGCCCCTGAAGTACTTTGTCATGCTTGGTATCTGAGCACAAATACTAGGGCAGGTGTTGACTGATAACACCTTTTAGAAAAGGCTGTTTTGTCTACTGCTCCAAGCTGGTGCCATGTAGCCTTGATGTAAGATGTCATTCTGCCCGATGTCTGTCTACTCACCAAGTCTCTCCCTACTTTGAAGCCTATATTTCTTTTTTTGGGCTGTCCCTCTTTTCCACTAGCAATTACTTTCAACTGTTAGTTTTCCATTAGCAGTTACTTCTAACTCTTATCTCACTCAGGAATTGAAAGTAATTGACATAACTTGAACCAAGGTGATGAAGCCCAGCCTGACCCAGGTGGTAACTGTCAACTTCCCCAGGTTCTCTTTGGGTGACTCAACTTTTGGCAAGTCTCGGGAAAAGGATTTATCAAACGCTAATTTCCATAGTATTGGGATATTAAAATACTTGGTTATGTGTTAAGAGAAAGACACATACTTTCCTCCAACGGAAAAAGGAAATTTGAGTATTTCACTGAAAAATGCCTTTCAATGTGACATAACTGATAAAAAGCAAAACCTTTATCTAGCTAAGAAGTTTTAAGTGCAAGTGAAATAAAATCACTGCTAAAAATCCAAAATGTATGTTCAAGGACAGTGTGTTTTGAGAAGCATTTAGAATGTGTGGCCCCTGAACTTGGGCAGAATGATCGTAAGGCAATTGGAAAATCAAAGAAAGTAGCCCTTTTAGGGGTCTGTGTCATAAACCTGAGTTCCCACAGTGCACATCAGAAAGTACCCCTAGGAAAAGAGACACAAAAAATGAAGATGGAGAATAAAATCAGCCTAATGAAACTTGTTCAAATTAAACTTATTTTCTGAAAGGAAAATTAGAACAACTATTGCTCTGAGGGGAATTTATTCTTCCTTATTGCGAAAGTTATAGTGAAAAGAAAGAAAACTCTGGGACTCCCGATGGCAATAGTCTGATATTAGGATTAAGAAATGCAGACAGCAAGCAAAATATAAGGCCTGGAAGAAGTTGGTTCGACATGCACATCTATCACAATGACACCCAACCAGCAGTCTCAAGCAGCAAAGACTTCTCAAAGGAACCGAAATATTTCAAGCATCATTCCTTTTCATTCTGCCCTCTCGTTTATTAGGATTTCTATGAAGAAGTCTATAGTGCAAGTGGAACTTTAGTTCCATCATATATATATATATGAAAACTCATGTACCATCATATATATAAAAACTCATGTATATATATATATATATGTAGGCGTGTGTATGTGTGTGTATATGTATATATATATGTACATATATATATTACTATACATCAAAGTGTTTTATTATGATTGGTTACTATTTTGGGATTACAATGTTTTTTCTACTTTTCAAATTCATTCCATTAAATTCTGTTCCTTCTCTCCTCTGTCATTTTGTTGATGATATTCATGATACAATGAATTCAAGTAATACTTAAAGAAGTCTTTACAGTGAATTTTTTGGTATTTACTGAAGGAGATACAAAGATATATCTGACAGTTCAAGTCATTTACACTAAAACATATACAATAAATTCAAGTCAAAAATTTAGTATACAATAATTACAAAATATATACATTTTATATAAGATGCAATCCATGTAAATAATAAATACAATACATAAGAAATAATACAATACATATGCAATAAAGAAATAAAACACAATAAGCATAATAAATAAGTGAATACACAAATACAACATACAATAAACTCAAGTCAGAAATACAATTGAAGTAAAATCAAAAAATGCAAATGTAATAAATGCTAAAAGCAAATACAATAAATAATGCAATAGCTATACAATACATACAACACAATACACATAATAAATAAATGGCACATGAATACAATAAATTCAAATAAGGAATATAATAGGTACAAATATAAAAGAATACAAAAATGCAATAAATTCAAGAAATAGATATAATACAATACATTTGAGTAATTCAAGTAAAGTATACTCTAGTATATACAGTAAAGCACTAAATGAAATAAAATGAAATACTCACCATGAGTGTTGTAAGAATTAAACTTATCATTTTCCTCTTCCCTGACTCTAAGTGGGAAATTCACCTAATATTTCCAGTCCTTAGTATCTTTATCTATAAAATGAGAAGGTAAAGTTGCTCCATATTAAATAATCTTGTATATAAATATTCTACAGTTCTATAAATAGTTGATGTCTGACAAGAAGTTTCTAATGGCCTACCCAATGCAGAGTCTCCTTCCTTACAAAGAGAACCCCAGTTTTATCTGGGACAGCAACAACTGTGCTAGAGGTCGCTATGTGAGACCTTGACAATGAGATGTAAACAGAAATTGCTGAGTGGAGCTTTAGGAAAAGTATTTTAGGATAGAGATTTGGCTTCTATTCTTCGTTGGTCCTTTACACTTTATCCATTTCAAAAGCCTAAAACATGTTTGTGAGTCTGGAGATGCAACGGCCAACTGTGACCATGAGACGGCAAACAAAGGAATCAAAATCTTACATTTTGGAAAAGAGGAATTGAAAAATAGAATCAGTCTACGTCCCTAATGGTATCCCTCACTACTTGTCCCTAGATTTCTTTATGTGTGTGTGTATGTGAGTATCTGTGTGTGACACAAATAAATTCTTATTTAGTTCAGTCATTGCTGCTGGTTGACTTTTAAGTTACTCATAATATAAACCCAGTTGTAAATAATACAGAAAGAGAATGAAGGATGATAGAATCATACCCATAGAATTGTTATCATGATATAATATTTAAAATAAAACATAGTTCACTTTATTCAAAGTGACTTGGCTGTCTTCAGAAAGAGATTCAATCAGAAAATACACACCTAAAAACCCCACCATGATCTATAAAGAAACATAACTGCAGAGTGAAACATTTTTCAACCACCTTGACTTTTGAAACCTAAAGAATAATTTTGTGTTGTCTAAGCATTACCTCTTATTTCAGTGGCAAATAACTCTTCTTTATTTCAGTAACAAAGAATCAGCCACAATCTCCAGCAGATCATTCCCTGGCACCTTTGCCCTCCATGGCCAGTCAGCAGGTTGAAGGCCCAGTGTGGAGATCACGCTCAGTGTAGCACAAAGTGGACACAAAGTTAAGCCCTGAGAAACACAGGAACCCCCTGTAGATAACCAGACATCAAACTGTGAATTGTACTATTGTTCCTCCAAAACTCAGCTCCCATGTAAAATAAAAAGCTGAATCTTTTTGAAAAAATTAAATAAGGAATGATTCCTTAAGAAATAATCCCCAAAACTTTATTCAATTGTTAGGTATAACCCACAAGGAAAGCTTATTTCATCTCTGTTTCTTTTCTTTAATAAAAAGGAGCGATTTGAGAATAAAACTCGTGTCTTATTTCTTACTTACATTTTATTACACTCTCAATCGCTTCCTCCAAAGTACACATAGGTGTCCACGTGCACTTGTGCACATGCACACACACAAACACACATAAACACTTCTTTCCCAAATGGAAATTTTTTTTTGGTTTTTTTTTTTTTTGAGTTGGAGTCTCACTCTGTCGCCCAGACTGTAGTGCAGTGGCCGCTCCCGGCCACCGCAGCCTCGACCTGCTGGGCTCCGGCGATCCTTCCGCCTCAGCCTTCCGAGTAGCCAGAATTACAGGCATGTGCTACCACGCCCGGCTGATTTTTTGATTTATTGTAGAGATGAGGTCTCACTGACCAGGCGGGTCTCGAACCCGCGGGCTCAGGCAATCCACTCACCTCAGCCTCCCAAAGGCACGGGATTACAGGCTGAGCCACCGAGCCCGGCTCCCAAATGGAAATTTAAGCACTTTGAAAGTAATGCTGTTTTGTTATTGTTGTTGTTGATTATCTTTGTAGTTTTACTTCTTATAGTTTTTTTGTTTTGTTTGCTTTTGTTTTTTAATCTTTTTTTATTTTAAAAATGTGGGGTACAATCAGGATTAGGTATACAAATGTTCATTATGCAGGTACCCTTGTTGATGAGGTATGCCCCTCCCTCTCCTGGCAGTTTCCCTCAACTGCCAATCCCCCCCACCCCAGCAGTTTCCCACTACTGCCAATCCTTTTCTTATAGTATTATGATAATTTTTTAAGAACCACTTATGAGTGAGAATATATGGTACTCTGTTCTTTGTTTCTGTGATAGATCATTGAGTATGATAGACTCTAAATCTATCCAAGTTGCAGTGAAGTCCATGTGTTGATCTTTCTTTGTGGCTGCATAATATTCCATTGTGTACATGTACCACTTTTTTTTTATCCAGTCCAATTTCAATGGGAAGCATGGTTGGTTCAATGTTTTTGCTACTGTGAATTACTTCTTATAGTTTTTTGTTTTTAACTCAAAAAAAGTTTACGAAACTTTTGAGATACTTATGGAAATTATTGAGCCAAACTCAGTCTAAATCCTAGTTCCACTGTGTGATCTAGGCAAGTTAATAAATTTCCTGTGACTCAGATTCCTAATCTATAAAATGGAGATAGTATAGTGCCCACTTCACAATATTGTAAGAATGAAATGTGTTGGACAAGTCACTTAATCTCTCTGTGACTCAGAAGGTCTGGGTTGCAGGTGGATTATATGATGTGATACATTGGTAGCACTTAAAAGTGTTTGACATAAAGCATGTGCTCATTAAATGTTATCTATAACTGCCAAGACAGTGTATGGAAGGTTGATTTGAAAAACTGTTTAACTTGATACAACATTCCTCTTCCAGAATTATGAGAATTCATCCTTGGCAGTAGTGGGAAACTGCCTGGGGAGGGGGGTGGAATTGACAGTTGAGGGAAACTGCCAGGGAAGGGAGGGGCTCACCTCATCAACAAGGGTACCTGCATAATGAACATTTGTATACCTAATCCTGAATTGTACCCTACATCTTTAAAATAAAACAAATTTTTAAAGAATTTATCCTTTAGTTTAACAACGAAGTACACATAGCATATAATATTCTTTATCTGTGCTTACATAATACCCTGTTTATATGCTCCATATTGGATGTTCCTTCCTGTGATGGCTTAGTAAAATTTTCACACTCTTATCTCAGGGTAGACACTATCCAAGTCTCTTCATTTTCTCACAGAGCACAATTGATCAAGTTCTGTGCTGAAAACTTTTACTAAATTTTGGGATTGTGAATAGAGAATACAAGCAATACAGAAACTTGAAACTAAATCACTGTTTGAAAAACCTACTAGCTGTTTCCTGCCATGAATAACTTCTCTCTGGTTGGTCCCTTCTTATCGACCCAAACCACCTCTTTTGCTTCCCTACCTCCTGCAGACCCTTTTCTCTAACTCCTAGCTGCCAGTCTCTGACACCTCAATCCTGTTAATGTCTTATTCATAACATTTTAGTTCTCAACTGTCTACCTCATGCTAAATTCCAAGTTTGAGTTTGTGTATTCAAAATTTTAAAGGTCATCTTCTTTCCACTTTTTCCAGCTCAGTGAATAGGCAGGTGCTTTTGACATGACAAATTGTGAGAATTTACTACCCACCAGTCTTTCTAAGGAGAAGCTCCTGTGTATCTTGAGTCCTCTTTCCCTCTGTCTGCCTCATACATATAAGTAGAAGAGACTTAATTCACCAAGCCTTTGTTAACTTATGTGTACATAGCAGACACTGCTCAGTATTAGAGAAACTGAAGGAAAAACACAAAGTCCTTTCCCTTGATTAGTTTGAGTAGCTGGAGACATGGATGTTGACACACAGCTGTAAGACACTGTGGTCATCACCACAAGAAAGTTGTATATAAAGTATTATGAGAACAAAGCTAAGTCCTGTCAAATATGGTCTTCAAGAACTTAAATATGCCTACAGTATAGGTGTGGCCACCTTGGTCAGGTGACAACACACCTGCACAAATACCTTTTGGCACATCAGCGAATCTATCCAAACTCTTTTAATTCTCACCCAATTGTGCTAAGTTTCAGCCTTGTAGAAGCTCTTATAAGGTTAAAACTAACATTTCTCTAAGTTAAATGTTTATGTTTGAAATTACCAGTAAAAGTAGGAAGTAACATTTTCACTTCTGCAGTGGGATTTTCTTTATGTTTCACTAAAGGGATAACATCAATGGGTTCCCCTTACACTCGTTCTTAGATCAAACAAGTGATGGATTTCTACATTAGCTCATACTCAGTTAACACAACGCTGCAGGCTAGAACCCACCAATTTTGCTGCACCCACCTAACTTTTATCAGACAAATAATCAGCCTGAGAAACACCGATTCAGCAACTCTCAGTATTTCCTGGTGAGAAAAAGGGCCATCACCCTTGGCATTTCTCAAGAGAAGAGTCTAGTGGTTAGGACGCAGCTGTGAGTCACAGAGATGCTAATCCTAGTCCAGGCCTGACTCATTCTATGACCTTTGCCCTACTCTCCACCAGGCAGTTTCCCAAGATATTCAGGTACACTTTAGTATTTACCTGTCATAGGTAATGAGCTATGTCTAGAAATTATCCACAAATCTGCTAACATTGTGCAAAGATAAATAAATGTTCATAAAACATAGTTTCCCGAGGTTTAAACAGTTATTGGAGAAAAGATACAAATTTAGAAAACAGGCAAACAAAATCAAAGCCTCCAAGGAACAGGTCTGGTTGTTCACCCTTATCTCCCACCTTTTAGAGGTGTGTGGGCTGAATCCCAGAGTTAAACAACCTACCCAAGGAGGCACAACTCCACAGTGCCTAAATCAACAACAACCAATGGAAATAGAATGAGGCTGCAAATGTGAACCACATGTATGTATGATATTTAATTTCCTAGTAAAGAAAATATAAAAAGAAACAGGTGAAATTAAGTTCAATAATATATTCTATTTAACCTAACATGTTCCACTTCCACATGTAGCCAATTTTTTTAAATGTATTAATAAGCTCTTTTGCATTCTTTTTTCGTACTAAATCTTGAGAATACAGGGACTATTTTACACTTACAGCACATCTCAATTTAGACTAGCCACATACCAAGGGCTCAAATAGCCACAGGTGACTGATGGCCACCTTATTGGACAACACAGTTCTAAATTGACTCTAGTGTTTCAGTCTCCTGGCAGAGGCCAGCATAAACTAACTGCCCAAAACTAAAGACCACACAACTTCTTTAAGCCTATCAGAACCCTTCTTCACCTAGTCTTTTATTCTCCATGATCCTTTTTAAAACAAAATCTCATTCTTCTATATAACATCCTTCTTTCTCCCTATCCCATTCTGGGACTTCACTCTGATTAAATTTTTTGAAGATTCATTTTGAAAAATCCCTTTTCTATTTCCTTGAGCTCCCTGAGTATGTCTGGGGGAATTTTCAGTAGAGATTTTATTATTACTTGGAAATAATATTTAATTCTTGAAATTCCCTTTCTCTGCCTTTGTCTGAAAGCATTTCAAACGGAAACTAGTCACAGAACCAACTTCTGCTTGTTCCACCATCAGTTAGTGACCTCATAGGGAGACATGAAAAGATCATTGTTATTTTCAACCCTTTCGGATGGTTGCTCTAACTTTGTCAACACCAGGTTCATTCTCAATAATGCCATGCCTTAAAATGGTGTCTCCTTGGTTCCTTAAACAGAGTAATGCATGACTTCAAGTTAGGAATTCTCAGTGGTGAATACCTCAAGTAAGAGGATTACAATGAGCCTAGATGCCCACAGAAATTTGCATGGTGAGTGGGCTAGATCTGGGGAGCACACTCCTGTCTCTGACTTTCCAAGAGTAACCACATTCCTAGGACTGCCAAGTCTACTGCAGACAGTTTTTAGGACTACGATAGCCCCTTTAAACTATTCAATGTACAGTAGGGCTATACTTCAAATTTCCCTTGGCACTGACTTTTTCTGTCAACAAACAACAGAATGTAACTAAAGTAGCCCCTAAGTCAAAATAGGAAGTGTAAATTAGATTCCATGCCACCGGAAGTCATTGTCCCACTTATAGACCACTGTCTAATTTGTGTTACAAGTGAGAGAGTAGAACCTAGCTGAAAGCCAGCAAGGCCATGACAGCAAGAAAAGGAGAATTTGAGAGAAGACTTTCAAGGAATAAGAAGGAGGTAGGACAATATGAGTCTCAGAGAAGAAATCATTTCAGTGATTTAACAAAAGTGTGTATGTGTGTGTGTGTGTGTGTGTGTGTGTGTGTGTGTGTGTGTGTTCATAAAAGGAAAAGATATCTCAGAACACTTTTTAATCATCCTGGGACCACCTAGCTTTATGAAACAAGGTGTAGATACCAGGAAAGAGGTACTGATCAGAATAGACTACAAGACTACTAGAAAGATTGGTTGGATGGTGGATACCTGGTTTCTCCTCACAGTTCTAGAGTTACAGGATGAGATCATATAGCTGATCTTCATTTATACAGCTTAACCGATGTTTAAGTTCCTTAATGCTCAATAATGGAAAATGTACTGATAGAAACACAGAGACATCTTAGAAAAAGAAAAGCAGATGAGAAAGAGGCAGGGCCACTGGCAGGGAAAAAAACAACTAGATGTTGTTAATACACTTCCCATGTATTTTTCACATATTTCCAACCATACGACCTTCTTTCAGAGCAAATTTCCTCTGCCTCTGGCAATCAGCTATATATTAACAAAGGTTAGAGAAAAAAAAAACCCACTGCCCCCTCAATTCACATTCAGCCACACTGCCATCACCAAGGAGATCCTGGAAACATAAAGGTAATATTACAAGGACCGTCTGGAAGGCAGAGCCAGACAAGGAAGTCTATGCTAGTACAATAGCAATGTACCTGTTATCACTGCCTCCTCCCATTCCCTTTCAGGTACTTCATTCCCCATCTTGTCTGCCTAAGGGTTCCCACAATGATTTATTATTTTTATTTACCATAACTTTGACATAAAATATAAATGAGTTTTATTATTGATAACATGTCAAGTGTCATAATCTTTAAATCTATAGTCTACACCAAATGCAATTACCACTAACTAATCAGTAAAACATCTACTTTTTGGTAAAAATATTAGTTCCCAAGATAAATCCACCTAGCTTTGACCCTTGGAAAGAGACACTCTGCCTTATTCTTTGGGGTCCCCAAGGAACAACACAAAATAATAGAATGTCAAATAATATCTGTTGTCTGAGAAACCCATAACATCATATGATTAAGATGTGTTAGCCAGGCTCGGTAGCTCAACCTGTAATCCCGTGCCTTTGGGAGGCTGAGGTGAGTGGATTGCCTGAGCCCGCGGGTTCAAGACCCGTGTGGGCAGGCGAGACCTCATCTCTACAATAAATCAAAAAATCAGCCAGGCATGGTAGCGCATGCCTGTAATTCCGGCTACTTGGAAGACAGAGGCAGAAGGATCGCCGGAGCCCAGCAGGTCGAGGCTGCGGTGGCTGGGAGCAGCCACTGCACTCCAGTCTGGGCGACAGAGTGAGACTCCAACTCAAAAAAAAAAAAAAAACGATGTGTTGATATGTGTTTGCTATCATGACATAAATTCCCCTTCCCTGTGGTGCTGCTGACATCTCTAACATCTGAACTGTTTTGAAATACATGCTATGCACAGTAATAGAATCTCAGAAAGGATTTCATGAAAGCCTTGTTGTTTTATGAGATTTGTGGCCACAAAAGTTAAACATTTCATCTGACAGGAAAGAGGTATTGTGTTTTAAAAGTATGTAGATTGGTGTTTTGAACTTGGATTCAAACTGCAACAGACACAGTGGGTCAGCCTATGATGCCCTGTGTAGCTGGCACACTAAATATTTATAATAAATGTCGGTAGGAAGAATATTGCTTTAAAAGTTCTGTATAATAATTCAGCTCTATATATGCTCTTGCTTGCAAATGCTCCCTGGAATATTGAAAGGAAACTTAATTCATTAAGGCTAAGTATATTAATTTAGTATAACATATGATAAAGGATAATTGGTAAATCTTTAATCTGATATGGAAATGGGGCATGTATTTTATTTTGGACATATCCAAAATTCTTTGGACTTAGATCTACTAAGTGAATTAGCCTGAGTGATTTGTTTAGGGTTCAAGAAAAGGGCGTAATCATCAGTAATATGAGTGATTTTTCCAGAAACTTGCTTCAGCAGACAGTACCAAAACAGAAATTCTAGAACTTGGCAACTGCAGCATCACACCATGTGTTAAGATTACTGTTTGGGAAACATAATGTTCATTTGAATCCTGAAATCTGGTTATGCTTTTATGTTTTGTTTTGTTTTTTGAGTTGGAGTCTCACTCGGTCGCCCAGACTGGAGTGCAGTGGCCGCTCCCGACCACCGCAGCCTCGCCTGCTGGGCTCCAGCGATCCTTCCTCCTCAGCCTTCCGAGTAGCCGGAATTACAGGCATGTGCTACCACGCCCGGCTGATTTTTTGATTTATTGTAGAGATGAGGTCTCGCTGCCCACGTGGGTCTCAAACCCATGGGCTCAGGCAATCCACTCACCTCAGCCTCCCAAAGGCGTGGGATTACAGGCTGAGCCACCAAGCCTGGCTTATGTTTTATTTTTTATACTCACATTTCATCTACTATAAGAATATCTAAACAAGACAATCAGTTCTATTAATCCCATGACCTAGAAAATTAAGTTACCTAACCAGCTCCCTCATAGTCAGTCAAAAGATGATGGATTCATCTCATATTTCAACTGCCAGTCCCTAACTCCATACATGTCTTTCTTAAGGGAGAAGGGAAATGTCTTGAAAAATAATAGATTGCTGAGGAGTAGGAGTGTTACCAACCATATAAACTTAGGTACGAACTAATCTTACAAATTAAAAATAAAAGAGAGGAACTAAAATATTGTCACTTGACTCCGTGCAAAAACTAACTACACTTTTATATAATTAGTTTATAGTTACAGAAGGGAAAAGAAAAAAATATATTCTAACTCAAAACACAAAATATAGCCATTGACTTTGGTTTTGCTTTCTTCCTATCAGTAAAAAGCAGGAGATAAATAAAATAATCAGTATTTTCAAATTGTATGGATTTTATTTACTGAAGTTTTTTCCTTGGATGATCTTTATCCCAGTATCAAAGAGACCATATTTCTATTTTTGCCTTCTTCCTTTGGATCTGGATGAGGACTACATTACCATATACTTAACCATTTTTCATAATAAAGATCTTCTTACATTCCTAAATAAAAATGGTCTTTTGGGGTGAGAATAAATTTCTGTCCATGTGCATGAATTCTAGGCCAGCAGATACAACAAGTCTTAGGTTATTTATTTTATCATGAAAGTTAGATTTAAACGTCTTGAAAGTGAAGAGAAGAGTAGCCTAAATAAAAGATTCCTCTAGCCAAAGATGGAGCAATATAGGTAGAACTGGTAGCTTGATATATCTTCTAACTCCAAAAATGAAACGATTGAACTTGCCATCCCAAATTAGAAATGTAATACCACAGAAAGAACAGTTGGAGATATCTATACCCTGATACCAATAATAAATAAAAGAAATAGCCAGAGGATCAACAAGGAAATAGAAGACTTCAACGCCACTATGAACCAACAAGACATGGCAGACGACTATTAAACACTTCACCAACAATCAAGCAGAATATATATTCTTCTAAAGTACACATGGAACATTCTCCAGAAGTGAACATGTGTTAGGGTATAAAACAAATCCTGCTACATTTTAGGAAATTGAAATCAAATAAGGTATGTTCTCTGACCACAGTGTAATGAAATTAGAAATCAACAGGCCAGGTACAGTAGTACATGCCTATATGCTAAGCTTCTCAGAAGGTTGTGTTGAAAATGTTGCCTGAACCCAGAAGTTTGTAGCTGCTGTGAGCTGTGATCATGCCACTGCACTCTAGCCGGGTGCCAGAATGAGATCCCCAACTCAAAAAGAAAAAGAAAAAGAAAAATCAATAACTGAAAGAAATTTAGAGGATTTAGTTTCTCACAAATATGTGAAAATTAAAACATGCTTCTCAACAAACAATCGGTCAAAGAAAAAATCAAAATGGAAATTAGGAAAACATTTTGATATGAATAAAAATAAAGATACACCAAAAGACATGCAATTCAGCTAAAGAAGTTCTCGAGAAAAATCTCTAGCTGTAAATGCCCATATGAAAAAAAATAAGAAAGATCTTGAATCAATAACCTAACTTTCAGCCAACCTGAGGACATTGTACAAAGATGAGCAAACTAAACCTAAAGCAAGAAGGAAGAAAAAACTAGTGATAAGCATGAAAATAAATGAAATAGAGAATCAAAAATAGATTAAAACAATAAAACTAAAGCTGGCATTTTGAAAATCAACAAGAGTGACAAACCTTTAACTATGTTGACCAACAAAAAAAGTATAAAAGGTAATTTGAAAACATATTCAAACTACTAGAACCAGAAGTGAAAGAGGAGGATTTACTAATAAATTTACAGAACTAAAAAAGATAATAAAAGAATAATATGAATAATTATAGAAAAACACAAGCTACCAAAACTGACTCAAGAAGAAATATATAATCTGAATTGATCAGCACAAGAAATTGAATTTATAATTTTATTTTATTTTTATTTTAAAGATGTGGAGTACAAGTCAGGATTAGATATACAAGTGGTCATCATACAGGTAAAGTTTGGGCCTCCCTTTGGTCCCCACTTTGCCTGGTTTGAGATCAGGTACCCTTATTGATGTTGTGTTCTCCCTCCCTCCCACCCTGTCGGCATCCCACTACTGCCAATCCCTTTCTTAAAGTATTATGGTAAATGTTCAGGGTCCGTTTATGAGTGAGAATATGTGGTACTCTGTTCTTTGTATTACACAGCCATAAAGAAGGTCAAACATATGGAATTTATAGTTTTTAAAAGTATCCACAAAGTAAAACCTCAGGCCCACATGGTTTCATCAATATTCTGCCAAACATTTAACAATGAATTAATACCAATTCTTTACAAATGCTTCAAAAACAAATAAGGAGGAAATACTTTATAACCTTTTTAATTGTTTTAAGAATCTTGAGGCTAAAGCCAGACAAATATATTACCCCCAAAAAATTCTATTGACCCAATATCTCTTACAAATATGAATGAAAAATTATCAACAAAATTGTGAACAGGATTTAGCATATAATGCAACTTATATCATGACTAAGTGGGATTTATCCCAGAAATCCAAGGTTGATTTTAATATCTGAAAATCAAATAATATAGTATGCATATCAATAGAATAAAAAATAGAATAAAAAATTAAAACCATATGATCTTTTCAATAGATGCAAAAAAAAGTATTTGACAAAATTCAACACCCTTTAGTTAGAAAAAACACCAAACTAATGTATATAATGTAACATCCTGGACCAGATAAAGGGCAGCTATGAAAAATGCACAGCTAGAGTCATATTTAATGGTGAAAGACTGTATGCCTTCCCCCTAAGACAGGACCAAACACAAGACAAGGACACTATCAATAAAATGAAAAGATAACCCACAGAATGGAAGAAATTTTTCAAAAATTACATATAAGATATTTATATCTACAATATATAAAGAAATCTTACAATTTAACAATAAAAGACAAAGTACCCAATTTAAAAGTGGATACAGGCTGTGAATAAGTACTTCTCCAAAAAATATATGTAATTGACCGATAAACACATGATAAATTAACTTTACTAATTATCAGGAAAATCAAAATCACAATGAGATACCACTTCACACCTATCAGGATGACTAGAATTTAAAAGTTTGATTTTTTTAAAAAGTGCTGGCAAATATGTGGAGAAATCAAAACCTTCACACATATATGAGAATGTGGGAACATAAACCACTTGGAAAATAGTTTGGGAGTTCCTCAGGTGGTTAAACATAGACCACATAACCCAAAATTCCACTCCTCACTATATATTCAAAAGAAATAAAAACCTATGTTCACACAAAAAAACCTGTCCATGAATGTTCATGAAAACATTATTTTAATAGTCAAAAAGTGGAAACAACCCAAATGTTTATCACCCACTGAATGGGTAAACAAATATGGTATATTCATACAATGGAGTGTTTTTTATTCAGCCATAAAAAAGGTAAAGTACTAATACATGTTACAACATTAATAAACCTTGAAAACTTCCTGCTAAGAAGAAATCAGTCACAAAGGACCATATCTTAAAATTACATTTTTTCAAAACATCCAGAATAAGCAAATCTATGGAGAAGAAAAGAAGATTAGTGGTAAGGGCTGAGTATATAAGAGGATACAAAGGTGATATGTAAAAGATACAGAATTTCTTATGGAAATGTTTTAAAATTGATAGTTGTGATAGTTGCACATAACTTTGAGCACACAAAGAACCATTGAATTGTACACTTTAAATTGGTAAATTATATGATACTTGAATTGCATCTCAATCAAGTTTTAGAAAAACAAAATACTAAACAAATATTAGAAACTACCCAGTTCTCTAATGCTTGTGAAAATTTCTCTGCAATCTCTTCTCCTAGTCTCTCAATTCAGAGTACGTAGACAATTTTGGAGTTTGTAATAGAGTGCCTAGAGTATAGTGAACAATAGATCCCACTACTTTTTCTACAAGCATGCTAATTTAATTCTGTCCTGATTGACAATCTGTGAGAGTTGTGTTTGTTTCACTGAATGAAATTAAGCCTTGTGCTGAATTGATATGGTATAAATTAAAAGGTAGAATACAAAGACATAGGAGGAATTAATTGACAAGATTTTCATGGATATCTAAGCATGAAAGAAGACAAAGTAATGGAACGAAAAGATAGTAGCTTTGAGATAAATCTTATGTTATATCTGCAAGGATCCTTAGGAATCTAATCTACATTCTTTGTTTTACACACAAGGAAATTGAAGACCTGGGAAATTAAGTGTCTGATTCAAGATCATCTACCTAATTGCTGACCCACTACCCTGGTTTTCCCAGGACTGGGGTAGTGAGACGGTGAAAAGGCTAGGTAACGGGAGGAAGAAAGGGAGTTCCCAGTGCTAAAACTGGGGAAGTCCTGGGAAAACCAGAACAATTTGGTCACCTTATGTTGATTGTGCCAATCAGAGTTAACATACCTCCTGACTTAATCTGGTCTCATGCTCTTTCTTCAAGATCATGTTCTCTCAGACAGATAGTTCTTTACTTTGAAAGCACTTCTTAGTACACTTTTCAACGACTGCCCTCTGGATGAGAAATTTTCAAAATCCAAATTAGATAATTTTATTATGAATTAATTTTATTATATGACTATATACTTCTATTTCAAGACCTCATAAGTTTTTCCCATGAGCCAATAACTTTACTATGATATTTAATATAAACTGAACATCGTAACACTTTTCTTCTCATTTATCACATTAATTCCAATGAGACTTAAGTTTTTAATATATCTGGAACAGATATTTGCTACAGCAGGCTACTTTGGAATCAGTATATGGTCTTCAGAGTCTTCATTATCTCTGAAATAATCCACACTAGGACATAAATGCAAGAAAACTGTTTGAGTGACTAATCTACCCTATTCCCTAGAGACTGCTGTTATTCCATCATAGGCACAAAGCTATTGATATGGAATTCATTTCTTCCTGCTTATCCCAACCAACTGCCCACCTAATATCTACATGGCCATTTTAAAGTTAAATCTATCAAGAAAAATAATTACAATAAAGCCCAGAATGACCTAAGACCATGTCGGGCTTTTTTTAATTTTGTTTTTTTAACATTTATGTATTTTTAATTGACAAATAAAATTGAATATATGTATTTTGTACTGCATTTTGTCTTAAAATATGTATACATTGTACGATAGAGCTAGATTGATCTAACATATGCATTACCTCACAGACATCATTTTTTTGTGGTAAGAACACTTAAAACTTATGTTCTTAGCAAATTTTAATATAATGCATTGCTATTAACTATAGTCACCAAGTTGTACAACAGATCTCTTGAACTTATTCCTCCTATCTGGCTGAAATTTTGCATCCTTTGACCCACAACTCCCTAACCCATCCTCACTCCCTTCCTAGACCAAGCCCTGGTAACTACCATTCTACTCTCTACCTCTATGAGTCCTACTTATTTAGATTCCACATGCAGGGGAAATCATTTGGTATTTGCCTTTCTGTGCCTGACTTATTTTACTTAACATAATGTCCTCCAGGTTCATCTATGTTGTTGCAAATGACAGGATTTTTAAGGTTGAATAGCATTCTACTATGTATATATTTCACATTTTCTTTGTTCATTTATCCATTGAACACTTAGGTTGACTCCATGACTTGGCTATTGTTAATAGTGTTGCAATAAACATAGTACAGTTAGCTTTTTGACACACCAATTTCATTTTCTTTTGGTACATACCCAGTAGAGGGATTGCTGGATTATGTCATATGGGGATTTCTAATCTATGACCTATGACAGAGCTGGAAAGTGTGAGGAGTCTATGCAGCACATTAAATAGTATATCAAAATTTTTCTGTGTTCTTTGAAAGTAGAGAGGAGCTATATATGTTATATTCTCAAAGGGGACCTTGACTCAGAATAGTTAAGAAATTCAGCCTTGAGGCTTTCCTAGAACAATTTTATTTATACACTTTATACAGAACACAAAAGGAGAGTAAAGTAGCTAAGTCTGACTCAGTGGAGAAGATTTATTAATCCTTGATTAGCTCTTCAAAGACTAAAGAGAGATTAATACACTAAATAAGAAAATGAATTGGGAATAAAAATACCAAGGGGGGAGCATGAACAAAACAAAAGATTAAAATCATTTCTACTGCATAAAGGAGAAAATTAAAGTCAAGGGGAAAAGATGTAATTACTGGCAAGGATTTTATCTACTTTAAGAGACTGAGGCAGTTGGGAACATCCTGAAATCTAATTAGGAAAAATGCAAATGTCCCAAAACACAATGAGAAATTGTAAACATCTGACAGGTTTTCTTGCAGAAAGTGATTTCTCATCACTTGCATTGTTTTTCACTTCACGCTGTTTTTTCAATATTGAGAAAAAACAGCTTCCCCTTCCTGATAATACTGAGAAGACAAGTTGGAAAGCTCTCAACATCATAAACAATTGAAACAGGCAATAACCCTTTTTTCCAGAACTAATCTTTGTATGACTGTGCTAAGAGGAAAATGCAGAGATGGATGATGATCAAGATGTCTTTTGCACTTTAATTTTCTGAATGACTGGCATGAAAATAATGACTCAGCTATCTTCCTATCATCACTTGTGTTCTCAAACATCTGAATACAGATTGAATATTTGAGTTACAACACAGAAAATGCAGTGATAAATGCTAACCATAAGTCTAGCAATTGATATGGGAATGAAGTAATATTGTTATAAATTTAACATTAGCACCTGTCATTCTTCCAATAAAAGAAAAAAACATTGGTTTTCCAATCAATAAATGTGATCTTATAACAATAAATTTCTGAATATTTTACAAACCAGACTTAATTTTTGTTCCAATGCTTTCCTTCTCTATTTCTTCATTTTATGCTACATTCATAAATCAGTGGTTTCAATTAAGAGTTTTTCAGCATGCATTATCTAAAATATATGCATAGACAGTATATCAACAATGATTGCATGAATATGTTTACTACACTTGCCCAGCAAGATCATTTTATGAATTTCTACAAATGTCATATAGGAAAATAACAAAATCTATTCTAAATATTGGCCCTTCTGAAAAGGGGCTATGCTCATTAGGTACAATGTTGATGTAAATATAATTTCCAGAAAACAGAAATTCTATCTTGTGAGTAAGTTATGCCTAGTCTAACTCCATGCACACCCAGGCACTTAACATTATTCAATGAAACATAACAATATAATGATGTAGGTATATTAATATACAAATATTTTACACTGAGGCTTTTTCCAGCTGGTTGTTGGATGATTTTCATTAGAACATTATTGTTAAAATCAAAATTTAAAGGAAAAACTCAATTTAACTTAACTAACCAATACTAGGATATTTCTGTGTTGAATATTATGTTAAGTGCTAATGAGTTTACGAAAGTAATATACAATATTTTGTCTGCTCTCTAGGAGCTTAAAAGATCATTGATAATTCAGAACACAGGGAACAGTTCGGAAGCAACACAAACAAGTAAATAGTTAAATGATAAAGGTGAAATGAAAACAAATTCTGAAGAACTCAGAGAAAAGACACCTGCAAGCATAAAATAAATTGAGGAAAATTTCAGGGAAGACGTCAGACTAGAGCTGGCCTTTAAAAAATTTAAATTAGAAAAAGATTTGGAAATTTTAGAACATAATACAGACAAGGAAATAGAATTAGTAAAACCAGGCATGGACATAGTACATGAGAGAGGATGATGAAATTGACTAGAAGAAATAGGCTTTATTCCAGCAAAAGAAACTTGTATGACAGGAACAATAGGTAACACCCAGGATTATAATAGGAATGACTGTGAGGAATATAAGATAAAGCCAAATAAATGCGACTTGAAAGGATTCTAATTCTTAGTAAGTAAGATGTCATAAAACACTCCTTTGTTTAATACCAAGAAATCTCAGTGGAAATTCCATTTTATAGCAGATCACTAGTTTTAAATTAAGAATAAGGCAAGACAAGGAGGTGTACCAGAATTACTCACAGAGCTTTTTCATATAACCTGTGCCTGCTTTGGTATCTAAAACATCCTTCTCAGACCAGGTGTCAGAATATTTGGAGGGCAATATACTATGCCAATAGAAAAAAGCTCCACACATACTCTACTTCAGATAAAAACCACAGCAGAAAGATTTTGGAAGAACACATAATAACATCTTCAATCAACAATACACAGCAAGGCTAATATATTTTCTTAGCCCAATGCACCTGACATTTAAATGCAGAGGATAGCTCTCCTCCCCACATCCTGCTGTTCTCACCAAACACATGGCTTGGGTTTTATTTTAACTTCCAAAGAAGAACCAAACATCTCAACCAGAAGCAAGCAATTGAAGTTAATCAATGTGACACATGGGAACATTATAAAACCAGCTGTCATAAAAAAAATACTGAGACACCACAGGTTTATTGCCTAGGTTAACCTTCCTTGACATAGATTCTTGCATTATCTTTTGACATTACTATATTTATTTTAATATTTAGCAAATGGAAGAAAAAATTTATTTTTCGATTGACGTGTCATGAGACAAAAATAAACAATACAGATGAACTCTTCTTACTATATATCTAGTAAATGGATATTTTATTAACTGTTACTTTTAGTGAAGCATTGAGGGCTTTTGGTCTTTATCTTTATTATTATAAGCTTAGAGTTTTTTGCATTGAAGAGAAATACAAAATTACAACATGGCACATACTGTGGATAACCCAAAAAACACTATGTCTTCATTTGGTGACCACTAGCACAGTCAATCAATAGGTCTGGTAGGTGTTAGGAGGTCAAAGAAACAGGACTGCTGTCGTTTGAAAGTTCCCTCCAAAACTCATGTTGAAATTTAATTGTCACTGGAATAAAATTCAGAGGTGGGGCCTTTAAAAAGTGAGTAGTTGATAGGAACTCCACCCTCATGAACAGAGTAATACCATTATCATTAGCGTGATTTAGTTATTATGGAAGTGGCTTTGTCCTAAAACTTAGCTCCTGCTCATATGCACTTTCTTGCCTTTCCAACATATTTTGATGCTGCAAGAAGTTCCTCATCATATGCTGAGCAGATGTCAGTACCATGCGTTTGGACTTTCCAGCCTCCAGAACTATGAGCCAAATGTATCTCTTTTCTTTATAAATTATCCAGACTGTGGTATTGTGTTAACTACAATGGTTTGAATGTTTGTCCTCTCTGAAACTTATTTTGAAACTTAACCGTTAATGTGACAGTATTAAAAGACTGTCTTCATGAATAGATTTATTGTACTCATGGATTAATAGATTAATGGGTTCCCATGAGAGTGGAACTGGTGGCATTTTTAAGAAGAAGGAAGACTGAACATGCTCAGCCCCCTGTCCATATGATGTCCTATGCCACCTGGGAACTTTACAGAGTCTCCACCAGCAAGAAAGATCTCACCAGATGTGGACCCTCAACTTTGGACTTCTCAGCCAACAGAAATGTAACAAATATATTTTTAAATATAAATTATTTGGTTTCAGGTATTCTGCTATAATCAACAGAAAATGGTCTAAGACAGAAAATTGGCATTAGGAGTGAAGAATTTCTGATAACAAGCACCTGAAAATGTGGAAGTCACTTTGCACTGGGTAATGGGCAAAGGCCAGAAGAATTTGAAGGAGTTGGTTTGTAAAAATTCAGATTCTGGTGAAGGCTTGGAAAACAAGAAGACTAGGGAAAAGTTTGGAATTCTTTAGAGAGTGGTTAAGTGGTCATGACCAGAATGCTTATGGAAATATGGACAGCAAAGACCATTGTGATGGGATTTCAGATGGAATTGAGAAATGAAGTGTTGGAAACTGGAGTAAAGGCCATTTTTGTTATAAATCAGCAAAGACCTTGGCTGAACTGTGTCTATGCCTGAAGGCTTTGTGGAAAACCAAACAAGAGAGATACACTGGGATATCTGGCAGAAGAAAATTTTAAGCAAAATATACAAGTTGCATAGTTACTTTTGGCCACTTATGCTGAGATTCAAGATCAAATAACTTTTTTTTTTTTTTTGAGTTAGAGTCTCACTCTATCGCCCACGCTGGAGTGCAATGGCATGCTCACGGCCACCCCAGAATTGACCTGTTGGGCTCCAGCGAGCCTTCCGCCTCAGCTTTCCAAGTAGCCAGAACTACAGGCACACACTACCATGCCCAGCTAATTTTTTTGTTTTATTGTAAAGACAAGGTCTTGCCCAGTTGTCTGAACTGGTCTTGAATCCTCAGGCTCAGGCAATCCACTTGCCTCGGCCACCCAAAGTACTGGGATTACAGGCTGAGCCCAGCCCAAATAAATAATTTAAAGACAAAATTTATAGTTAAAAGAGAAGCAGGGTAGAAAGATTTGAAAAACACACAATCTGGCCACATAGAGAGTTATGACTTTGGGGCTAACTTTGGAAAATGAAGGGCATAGCCTAGTAAACATTTGCTAAAGGAATTAACAGAGATAGAAGGCAGTCAGGTACTATTTCTCAAGACAGTGGAAGAAAGACCCAAAGACATTGTCCAGATATATCAATATATCAGGCTGTCTCTACAATCCAGAAGTTTAGAGGCCCGAGAGGTCTGAATTGTTTCCAGGAACAGGCCCAGGGTACTCTCCATGGGCTCACTACCCAGGGCTGTCTTGGTACTACTCTGCAACCCACACACCCCAGCACAGTTTTTGCTGCTGTCACAGTTATGGCTCAAGTGGCCCCGAGTAGAGCTCATGCTTCAGTTCCAGAAGGTACAAGTCATAAACTTTGGCAGTATTCACATGTTGCTAATTCTGCAGACTTGAAGAAAACAAGAGCTATGGAAGACTGGCAACCTCTACCTGGATTTCAAAAGATAGCATCAAAACCCTAAAGACCCAGGCAGAGACTTGTTGCAGTGGCAGAGCCACTGCAGGGAGTTCCCACCAGAGCAATGCAGAGCAGAAATGTGCAGCTGGGGCTGGCACAGAGAGTCTCCACAAGGGCACTACCTAGTGGAGACTTGGAAGTGAGGCCACCACAGAGAATGCCCATTTTGGCAATGTCTAATGGAATCATAGGAGTGGGACCACAACTGATACCTCAGAACTATAGAACCCACCACCAGTATGCGACATCTACCTAAGAAAGCTTCAGCAATGGACTTCAAGCTGTATAAGCAGTCACATGGGCTACACGCAGCAAAGTCGTAGGGGTAGGGCTGCTTGAGGTCTTGAGGGCCCAACCCCCTGCCTCCACTCCATTGTGTCAAGGAGGTGGTATATGAGGTCAAAAGAGATTATTCTTCAGTTTTAAGATTTAATATCTGCCCTACTTGGTTTCAAACATGCTTGGGCTTGTTTTTCCTTTCTTTTTGCCTATTCCTCACTTTTGAAATAGAAATGTCTGTCTTATGCCTAAACTACCATTGTATGTTAGAGATAGATAACTTATTTTGATTTTACAGATTCACAGATGAGACTCTGGAATTTGGACTTTCGAGTTGAGGCTAGAATTAGTTAAGATTTGGTGGTTAACTTTAGAAAAGTTGGAAGAGGTGACTATTCCACCAGACACATAGACATCAATGCAGGGATGCTTTCATGACAAAAAGAAAAAAAAGGAAATATAAAACCACCAAAGGAATATAATAACTTTTTAGTAACAGACTTTAATGAAAAGGAAATTAATAAACTATCAGAAAAGAAATTAAAAACAATGATCCTAGAGGAACTTAATAAGGCACAAGAAAATATATGGCTAATTCAGCAAAATTAGAAAAACACTTCAAGATATGAAGAAAAATTCCATACAAAAATAGATATCATAAAAAAAGTCAAACACAAATCCTGCAGCTGAAGAATTTAATGAATGAAATTTTTTAAAATATAGAGCCTCAAGCTGGGCACGGTGGCTCACACCTTTAATCCCAGCCCTTTGGGAGCCGAGGAAAGAGGATTGCCCAAGTTCAGGGGTTTGAGACCAGCCTGGGCTACATAAAAAATAAAAAATTAGTTGAGCATGCCTGTAATTCCAACTAATTCTAGCTACTTGAAAGGCTGAAGTGGAAGGATCGCCTGCACCCAGCAGGTTGAGGTTGCAGAGGCCATGAGCGTGCCACTGCACTCCAGCCTGGACAACAGAGTGAGATTCTGACTCAAAAAAGAAAAGAAATAGAGAACTTCAACAGCAGGTTTGATCAAGACGAAGAATCTCTTACCTTGAAGGTAGGTCATTTGAAATTATTCAGTTAGAAAAAAAGAAATTAAAAAAGATTTTTTAAAACTCTATAAAACTTATGGGACACCATTAAGCAAATAAATATTTGTATTATGGAAGTTCCAGAAGGAGAAGAGATGGAAAAATGCATAGAAAACCTATTTAATGAAAATAGATCTGAAAACTCCAAGTCTGGGAACAGATCTAAACATTCAGACCCAGGAAGTTCAAAGATTCCCCAAATACATTCAATTAAAAAATGTACTTTCCGAGGTCAGTATACTGAAGTTGTCAAAGGTCAAAGACAAAGAGAAAATCCTGAAAACTGCAAGAGAATAGCAGCCAATCACATAGAAAAGAATGTCCATTTGACTAATAGAAGATTTCTCCTCAGAAACCTTGTAGGCCAAGATAGGGTAAGATGATATATTTAAAGTGTTAAAAGGAAAAAAAGACATCAAGATTATATTCAATAAAGCAATTCTTTTGAAAGAAAGAAGAAATGTCATTTTCAGACAAGAGAAAACTGAAGGAATTTGTCACTGGACTGATCTTACAAAAAATGCTGATGGGAGTCCTGCATCTGGAAGCAAAAAGGCAATAATCACAATCATGAACACATGCAAAAATATAAAACTCAATGATAGGGCAGATAAACAAAGGAAAAAGGGGAAAATGTCCAAAACACTGGGGAATAAAACACTGGGAAAACAATTCAGGACATTAACCTGGGCAAAACATTTTTTGTGTGTAAGACCTAAAAAGCACATGTAACAAAATCAAAAATAGACAATGGAATTACATCAAGCTAAAATGCTTCTGCACAGCAAAGGGAACAATCAAATCAACAGAGTAAAGAGACATCTTTAAAAATGAGAGAAAATATTTGCAAACTACTCAACTGACAAGAGAGTAATAAACCAAATATATAAGCAATTCAAATAACTCAATAGCAAAAGAACAAATATTTTCATTTTTAAAAATGGGCAACAGACTTGAATAGTGATTTCTCAAAAGAAAACATACAAACAACGAACAAATATATAAAAAAAATACTCAACATCACTATCAAAACCTCAAAGGAATATCACCTCACCTCAGTTAGATTGGCTATTATTTTAAAAAGACCAAAAAAATAACAAATACTAGTAAGAATATGGAGAAAGGGGAACTCATATACTGCTGGTGGGAATGTAAATTAGTATAACCACTATGGAAAACAAACAGTATGGAGGTTCCTCAAAAAACTTAAAATAAATCTATCATATGATCCAGCAATACCACTGCTGTAATATGTCCAAAAGAAAGGAAATCAATAAATTGAAGAGATGTCTGTATGTTTGTGTTTATTGTAGCACTATTCACTGTAGCCAAGACATAAAATCAACCTCTGTGTTTGTCACTGAATGAATGAAGAAAATGTGAAATATATGCACAACAGAGTATTTTTAAGCTGAAAAAAAGAATAAAATTTTGTCATTTACAGTGAAGTGAATGGAACTAGAAGTCACAATATGTGAAATAAGTCAAACACAGAAAGGCAAATATTGCATGTTCTCATTCATGTATGGAAAGTTAAAAAGTTAATCACTTGGAGGGAGAGAGTAGAATGATTGTTACAGTGACTGGGAAGAATGTTTGAGGGAATAAAGAGAGGTTAGTTAACAGGTCCAAAAACACAATTAGATAGAAGAAATAAGTTCCAATGCTCAACAGCACAGAAGAGTGACTATAAGTAACAATAATTTATTGTATATTTTGAAAATAGCTAAAAGAAAAGTTTAAATGTTTCCAACACAAAGAAATGATAAATATGGGAGGTATGGACTTCCTAATTTCCCTAATTTGATCATTACATATTGTATGTATGTATCAAAATATCACATTTATCTCATAAATATGTACAATTATTATGTGTCATTTAAAAAAAATATTGAGAGCTATGGGGATGAAATGAATATATCTATGAGAAGTACATAAGTTTTGGGAGGCCAAAGGAAGAATTCTGTGGTTGTAATATTCATCCCCTCTGAAACTTACGTTGAAACTGAATCCTCAATGTGTCAGTATTTAAAGTTGGGACTTTTAGGTGGTGATTAGGTTTCAAGGGCTTTTCCCTAATGAATGAACTAATCCACTCATGGATTAATAGATTAAGGGACTAATAGACTAATGGATAATCATGATGGTGAGATTGATGTCTTTATAATAGAGGAAGAGAGACTTGAACTAGCACACTCAGCCCCTTCCCATGTGATGCCCTGCAGCACCTCAGGATTCTGCAGAGTTCTCACCAGCAATAAGGGCTTCACTGGGTATGCGCCTCACTCTTGGACTTCCCAGTCTTCAGAACTGTAAAAAATAATTTTTAAAAATAAGACCCAATTTTAGGTTTTCTAAGAAATAAAAAACTGACTAAGATACAACTAAGACAAGAACCCTCTTTACATTCTTTTTTTAGGTGGCCTTGACAGGCAGATTTTATTAGAAAGGGGAAAATGGTGGTGCTTTGAACAAGCCCTCATTTCCTTGATTCTAAGATACAATCTGCTCATTTTAATGTTTCTGAAATCAGGATACCTTTTTCACTGGGTATGTTCGTTTGATACAGAAATTTTCCCCCAAAGATATTATTAACAAGATAATGCATCTTAAAATTTATTGCATCTTTAGGCAAGTATATTTTTTTAAATAAGAGTATAGAAAAGAAAATATGAGAATATTTGTGTGGATTTGTGAGTACACAGGACAGTCCATGGTCAAGTTGATAAGCATACCTTGTGACTTTTCCCATCTCCACTCTTCAACTACAAGCCTAGTTAAGTGTGAAGGATAGTGTATAAAAATATGAAAAGATATGAGCAGTACCCAGCATTAAATAGCTAGAAGCATAATGTAGTGTTCTGGTTCCATCCCAAAGTGAGTAATTACCTTTGTCACCCTCTCCTCCCATTCATGTGACCAATTATCCAACCAACTTATGACAAGCAATGCAAACCCTTTTCTCTTGTCTCAGTAAAGATAGTCATTGACAGAAGCAAGTGTCAGGTCAACTGCTAATATTATATTGGGGAAAAGAATGCTGTTTCAGAAAAGAAGCATGATTCAGAGAAAAAGAGCAAGTATCAGGTTCGAGGACCTGGATTTTAACCCTGGCTTCTTCTAGGTTCATATAAATGACTTAATCTTTCCTTGACTTCTTTTGACAGTCCCTAGCTAATAACATCTAAAAGAGAATAATAAAACACTGACTCACTTCCCAGAGATGTTTTAACCAGCAATGAGTAACATTTTTTTCCAAGACTTTTCACTGCCACTATTAAAGTGTAAGATTTCAGAATAGCTTTTTTTAAGCTCCTGTGTCTACAAAAGCATAGCATTCTTGTATTCAATAGAAAGCTTTATCAGAGGCCAAAGCTAAATTTGAGATGATGAGGGTAGAAAAATAGAGTATATAGAAAAAGGAAATACAGAAACCAGGTTTGAAAGCCCAAAAAAGTGATATATTGTCAACCATGAGTTACTTGAAGCAATACACTTCCTTTCAAGTATATACCTTTTTAACTACCCTTCAAAATCCACCCTGAATTTGAGCAATGGTAGAGTTCACAGATGTAAAGTAAAGTAACTGGCTAGATCTGGAAAACCAGGTTTTCATCTGTGAGAATGTTCCAAGAACTGTTTTGGGGAAACTTAAAGTGAAGGGCAAATAGCTACAAATAGCAGGCGATTACCTTGTGACCACTTTGAAACCGTTAATATAAATATAGATTCTTTCCCTGAGGAAAAATGTAGGAAGCAATCATGATTGAGTTGTCTCCATAAAGAGGAAAAGCCCTAACTGAGTAAATAGAGTAGCTATCAGTAGATCAATATCAGATTCAATCATGGAAACACTTCTATATTCAAATGAAAGTAACCCTGACAAAATTAACCTTACTTGAGGTGAAGGAAAAATTTTGAAAGTTTATGGCACACATAAAGTCTCTTTCTTCTTCATTACCAAGGTTTCCAGAGGCACTCTTGATCTAGTTAGCATTACTTACTTGGCATTGCTAAACTACTCTATTGAAGCTTACTATAAGACCTCCTACCTGCTATGATAATGAAATTATAATTTATTGCTTGAAGCACCTTTATGGACTTCCAGCAGCACTTCCTCAACCCTAGGGAATTCTTCTTTCAATAATGTTTCTACAAAAGTCAAAAACATGTACTTACCCTGTCTCTGAGATCTCTTTCTTTCAATCTCTCTCTCTTCACACACACACACACACACACACACACACACACACACACACACACACTTTTTCATGTCTTCTTATACTTAATGCTTAATAAATACTGGTAGCCTCATTCAGTGGTATTATTTCCCCCAATAAATATATTTGTTTTCTATTTTATCAGAAAATAGCTTAATGGTGAAAAAAATCCATTAAAGCAACTGAAATATTACACTAGAAATTATTTACTGAATGCAAAAGAAAGCAGTAAAGGAGTAAGAGGGAAGCAAAAAGACATGAGACAGAGAAAATGAGAATTAAAATATCAAATGTAACTCCAGTTACATCAATAAAAGCGTTAAATATGAATGAATTAAACAACTCAGTCAATGTCTGAGATTATTAGATTGTGTAAAAAACAAGATCCAACTATATGTTGCCTACAGGAGACACACTGTAGTGTCAAAGATATGATGTTAAAAGAGAAAAATAAATATTGTGCAAACATCAAACATAAGAAAACTTGAGTAATCATACTGTTATTATTTAAAACAGACTATAGAACAAAAAATAAGTTACTCAAGGTATAAACTTTTTATAATGATAAAACAGTCCATCTATCAGAAAGTTATAAAAATTATAAACATATTATGCATTTGACAAGACTCCAAATTACATAAAGCAAAAACTGACAGAATCAAGAGGGAAATAGGAGATTCAACAGTAATGGTTCTTTCTAGAAAAGAAGAAAAACCAGAGAGAAGACTTAAAGAGAAATTCAAAAATTGAACAACACTATAAAAAACTAGACCTAACAGACATCTATAGAATGTTCTAACCAACAACTGCAGAATACATATATTTCCTAAACATACACAAAATATTCTCCAGAATATTCTGACAATAAAGCAAGTCTCAGTAGATTTAAAGGTACTGAAATTATGCAAAATGTATCCACCAATCATAATTGAATGTAGTTAGAAATCATAACAAAAAAATTGGAAGACCAGTAAACATGGAAATTAAACAATGTCTTCCTAATAATCAGTAGGACAAAGATAAAAAATCACAATAGAAGTTTTTAAATCTTTGCAATAACTAAAAATGAAAACCTGGCATCAAAATTTACAGGACTCAACTAAAGCAGTACTTAAAGGGAAATTTATAGATAGAAATGCCTGTGTTTAAAAAGGGTGACAATCTCAGAATCAGTAACCTAACCTTCATCTTAAAACACTGAAAACAAACAAGTTAAGCCAAATTAATCAAAAGAAAGGCAATAGTAAACGTCAAATTGGAAATTAATGAAATAGGGAATTGAAAAACAAAAACGAAAATCCATAAAATAAAAAATTAGTACTCTGAAAAGATTAGAAAATATGAACAAACTTTTAGCTATACTGATCAAGAAAAATGAGAGAAGACTCTAATCGCTAAAATCTAAAATGAAAGAAGACATCATTACCAGCCTCACAACATTTAAAAATACTACAAAGAAATATTCTGAACTCATGCCAACAAATTAATTTAAATCAAATGTACAAATTTTCAGAAAAGCATAAGCTACTAAAACTTTCCCAAAAAGAAAGGGAAATTCTAAATAGACCCATAAAAAGTATCAAAGTTATATTAATAATTTTACTACATTCCCCAAAGAAAAACCTAGACATAGTTGGATTCACTGGTGAAATCTACTAAATATCCAAAGAAGAATTAATACCAATTTTTAACAAACTCTTTCACACACAAAAAAAGAGAAAACAATTCCCAACTAATTCTAGAAGTCCAGTATCCTAATTACAAAACCAAAGACATCACAAGGGAAAAAAAATCACAGGCCAATATATCCCATGTGTATAAACCCAAAAATCTTTAACAAAATGCTATCATACCAAATCCAGCAACATATTAAAAGGATTATAAGTCATGACCAAGAGGGATTTATCCAGAATGCAAGATTTGTTTAGCACACTTCTTATCAGTAAAATAAACATCAAAACTACATGACTATCTTAATAGATGCAGAAAAAGCACTTGAAAAAAAATATAACATAACTGCCTTAAAAAAAAAAAAAAAAAAAAAAAAAAAAACCACAAAGCTCAACTAAATAGATGGACTGCTTCAACCTGACAGAAGACATCTATGGAAAAAAAAAAAAATAGTGGCGGGTGTAGTGACTCACCTGTAATCCCAGCACATTGGGACACTGAGGCGGGAGGATCATTTGAAGCCAGACCAGCCTGGGCAACATAACAAGACCCATCCCTACAAAATAAAAATTTTAAAAAAGATAGCCAGGCATGGTGGCACATACCTGTAGTCCCATTTACTCAGATGGTTGAGACAGGAGGATCACTTAAGCCCAGCAGCTCAAGACTGCAATGAGTTATGATCATACCACTACACTCCAGTCTATACAACAGAGCAAGATTTTGTCTTTAAAAAGAAAAAACGTTGCTAACATCATCCTTAAATGTGAAAAACTGAATGCTTTCCCCTTAAGATCAAAAACAAGAGATGTCTACTCTTTATGCTTCTACTCAATATGGTACTGAGGGTTTTAACTAGTGCAATTAGATAAGCAAAAGAAATAAAAGGCATCTAATTGGAAAGGAAGAAATAAAACAGTTGCTATTTGCAGATGAAATTATCTTATATAAAGAAAATTCTAAGAAATTCACTAAAGAACTACTGTAGCTAATAAATAAGCTCATAATTCTTCAGGATATGAGATCATTATTAAAAATTCAATAAATTTTTATACATTAGCAATGGAGAATCAAGACTAAAGTTGAGGAAATAATTTCATTTACAACAACAACACAAAGGAATAAATATTTAGGAATAAAACTTACAAAAGAAATAAAAAATTTGTATTTTGAAAATTACAGAACACTATTAAAAGAAATTTTTTAAAGATTTAAATAAATGCAAAAAGATCTAAATAAATGCTTGTGGATGGAAAAACTTAATAATCTTTGTGATGGCATTACTTCCTAAATTGCTCTATAAAATAAAGGTAATTTCTGTCAAAATCCCAGATGACTTTTTGCAGAAATGTTCAAGCATAGAATCAAATGCAAGAGACACATTATAGAAAAGACAATCTTGAAAAAGAAGAACAAAATAGGAGGACTCATACTTTCTGATTTTAAAATTTATTACTGAATTAGAGCACTCAAGACAGCACAGTACTGGCATAAAAATAGGCACTGAGAATGAAATTACAAAATAAAGTAAAAACAGTTAAAAATAAAATGAATTATTAAATTTAGTAGTGTTAATGAAAGTATTGAAAATAAATCTTCATACTGTGGTCAATTTATTTTGTACAAAGTACCAAGCCAATTCAATGAGAAAAATAGTCATTTCAACAAATATCTCTGGAACAACTATATATCCACATATTTTTTAAAATGATATTAACCCTTTCCTTATACCAAACACAAAAATTAGCTTCAAATAGATACGAGACCTAAACATAAGATTTAAAACAATAAAAATCTTAGAAGAAAACATAAGCATAAATTTTAATGACCTTAGGTTAATCAACGCTTACTTAGATACAACAACAAAACCCATAAGTGACTAAAAAAAAAAAAAAAAAAAGATAAATTACTTCATCAAAATTAAAACAAACTTGATGGAGTTTTTTTAATCAATTTTTCCAAAAAAAAAAATTACAGAGGAAAATGTATTATAGAGGTCTTTCTGGCAACAAACCAAAAAATTATGTTTTCTAGATTTTGTGATGTTTGTGGTATACACCAGCTTTTTAAAGTTTGTACTTCATTGTTATTTATTTCCTAGTTCTAAATAAATATTAATTTTCTCACCTAAAAAAAAAAAACTACACAAAACCAAAAACATTTGTGATTTGAAGCACAACTTCAAGAAAGTGAAAAAACAAGCCACAGAATGGAAAAAGAAGTTTACAAATTATGTATCTAAAAAGGGGCTTGTATCTAGAATATACAAAGAATTCTTACTACTCAATAAAGACAGATAATCTAACTTAAAAATTGACAAAGCATTTAAATAGACATGTCTCCAAAGAAAATATACAAATAGCAAATACACATATAAAAAGATGCTTGACATCTTTTGTCATTAGGGAAATGCAAGTCAAAATAAAAAAAAACAGATAATAACGAGTATTTGTGAAGATACAGAGAAACTGGACTCTATACATTACTGGTGGGAATGTAAAATGATGAAGCTAAGTTGAAAACAGTTTGACAGTTCCTCAAAATGTTAACCATAGATTTATGATATGACAGTAATTCTTCAAGAGAAATGAAAACATAGCTCACACAAATTTTATAGATGGATGTTCATAGCAGCATTATTTCTAATAGCCAAAAGGTGGAAATAACCCAAATATTCATGAACTGATCAACACAGAACAAAGTATGATATAGCCTTAAAATGGGATGTTATTTGGCAAAAAAAGCAATGAAAATGTTGATACATGCTACAACACTTATAAATACCAAAAATTTTATGCTAAGTAAAAGAAGCAGACACAAATATTTTGCTATTATATCTTTCTGAAATGTCTAGTATAGGAAAACTCATAGAGACAGAAAGTAGAATCAGAAGTTGCCTAGGGCTTGAAGGAAAATGAGGTATGACTGCTAACCGGTATGGAATTTGTTTAGCGGGAGATTAAAGTACATGAAAATGAATTGGGATAGTGGTTTCACAACTCCGTGAACTTACTCAAAACTAACTGGTTGTACATTTTAAAAAAACAATTATATTGTATGAATTATATCTCCATAAAGCTATGACAGAGAGGGCTTACAATGGCTTCCAAACAATGCCCTATTTTGCCTGTCTTTTAAGCCACTCCCTAGTCCAGAATCAGATCTTACACCACTTTCTCCTTTAAAAATTATTTCCAACTATATCATTTATCTATGGCTGTGTAACAAGAGGCTCCCAAATCCAGCAACTTAAAACAAAAAAACATGTGTTTTCACACAATTCCTTTGGGTCAGGAATCTCGGAGTGACTTAGCCATGCCCTCCGGATGAGGCTCTTGATATCTGCCAGGACTTTAGCCATCTCAAGCTTTGACTCAGAAAGTGCCTACTTCCAAGTTCATTCATGTGGCTACTGCAATGCTTTAGATCCTAGTTGGCTGTTGGCTGGAGACATCTGTTCCTTGATATATAGCCTCACTGCAAGACAGTTCATAACATGTCAGCTAGCTTCCATCAGAAAAAGCAAAGGGAGCAAACTGAAAGTCACAGTCTTTTTGTAAGTGTATCTGAGAAACAACATCTCATGGATTTTGCTGTATTTTTTTCCTTAGATGCCAGTCACTAGATCCAGGCCACACACAGGAGAAAGGCACTGCAAAAGGGCCCGAATATTACGAGGAAGGACTGATGGGGGCCATCACAGAGGCTACCTGTCATCAAACCTTACACTATCTGACCCAAGCAATCGGACTTCCTATCTCTCAAGCACATTTCATTCATTCCTAGCCCTGTGTGTAATTCCTAACTCACTTTGTTCCTTTGCCTCACTCTTTTCCCAGTCTGAAGTCAGACCATTATTTAAGATGAGCTCAAATTCCATGTGTTCCAGGAAATTTTCCCTGATTACACTTTATTCTTCTGAACTCCCTCATGTTTTATAATTATACTACATAATTTATATTTAATTATCTCCTGCCTTGCCTTATTATTTAAAGTATGTGTCTCTTCTAACAGAATAGGCTTCACCTGAGAGTTTATGAGAAACACACAAAAATCTCAGGCCCCATCCCAGAAGTCAGAATCTGCAGAATTTTTGAACACACAAAAAGTGTGAGAAGCACCACTGAAGTGCACCATTGCCTGTCATTTTACCTTGTAAGTTTCTTGTTAATGACTAGGTTGTGAGTACCTGGAGAACTGGTAGCATTTCTTATATTCTTTCTGCTCTTACACCCACATACAAGCGTATTATACAGATTAGTGCTGAACACACATAACACAAACTAAAACTGCTGGAGAAGAACCACCACTACGAACTGACTGAATTTAATAACTGGATTATATAGATGCACTGCTACTTGCCAGTTAGTGAGACTTTTGGCAGTCATTTAGTTACTTTGCATTTCTAATTCTTTTTTTTTTTTTTTGAGTCGGAATCTCACTCTGTTGCCCAGGCTGGAGTGCAGTGGCATGCTCACAGCCACCCCAGTGTCAACTTGCTGGTCTCTGGCCATCCTCCCGCCTCAGCCTTCCAAGTAGCTATAACTACAAGCATGCGCCACCATGCCAGGCTAATTTTTTGATTTATTGTAGAGATGAGGTCTCGCCAAATTGCCCAGACTGGTCTTGAACCCATGGACTCAGGTAATCCTCTCACCTCAGCCTCCCAAAGTGCTGGGATTGTAGGAGTGAACCACCAAGTTCAGCAGTGCATTTCCAGTTCTTTAACTGAATTATGAGGGAAGTACCATGGAATCTCTAATTTTCATTCCATTTTAATTGTCTACTAATGCACAATAAAATTAGAATTGATATAATTTAATGTTGTTTATTAAATAAGAAAACTTTTTGGAATCTTTTAGTGCCTAAATGCCATCAACATGAACATCAGTAATAATTGTATTGTAAATGTTGCTTAGTTTAGAATTGTTTAGCAAAAAAACATATAATTGTATATCTTATATCTGATTCCCCTTATAACTTAAGCCATGCTGAATGCTTACCCAATTGAAGAAATAAAATAAATTGTTAAGGAAGCTTAAAACAAATTTTTGGCTGGAGAACAAAAGGCCGGTAAAATCTCATTTTTTCACTCTGAGAATTATCTCCCTTTCTCCACCACCCCCCCAACTGCCCCCCTTCCCCCCCCCGCAGTCCTTAGCTCTGCCTTGGAAAAGGAGCTTCTAGTTTTATAAGAATCAAATAAGAAATGACCATCTCACCTTCAAAAAAAAAGTTATGAATTTCCACTTGGGCTCCAGCACCTTTCCCTGTAAGAGAAGGAGCAGCAGAACTCGACTGAGTAAATAAAAGAATGGACACATAAACAGGCCTTTTTAAGGCACTCAATAGAATTTCTTCTTCCACCTGTAGGAAAGGTCTAATCCCACCCTTAGAGTTTAAATTGGCACTTCCCCTGAGGACCTGGACTCCATTACATCTTATCTTTTGATCACTAAATCTCTTCAAGTTCAAGGACTCCACCTCCTCTCCAGGAATAAAGAAAATTTCACAGTTACCATCCTCCCCACCATGTTGTCCTTTCTTCAGTCTCTGTCCTCTCTTCTGGTGAAGAATCTAAATCCCCCACCATCATTGTTCTTAAACGTCAGCTTACACATATCCTTTTTGGGGTGTTTTACTGTCAGAACAAATCCTGGGTGTGGAAACTGGTCTTGCAGCTATAACAAGGCTTAACTAAACACTTGTGGACAGGAGAACTAAGAGCTGTGGTTCCAGCCGAGGGAACTGAGTTATGGGGCCATGCATGCCTCTGCACTTATCTGTCTAAAATTCATTATAGCTCTTAACTTCCTGCAGAACTGCTAGAAGAAACAGAGTCCAGCTACCTACCTTTGAATTTATGAGCAGAAGAATGGTGATGGTGATGATGATGATAACAATAATAACTAGTAATTGATGCTGTTGGCTGCCTCTGAACAGAAGCATATTTTTGGTTTCTGTCCTCAGGCTCAAAAGTGGTTCACATGATGCAAATTGGCCAAGTGTACTCAGCGTTTTGGCATTTTCACTTACTCTCTTTGCCTACTCCCCCAACTTGGCACTGGCCTGCACTTTGAAATACATTGCTGTTCCTGTGCAGACTGGACAGCAAGAAGTTACCAGACTTTGAGATCATTCAAGACATGCAGGTTTCCAGAGATCGTTATCCTGGAAAGACAAAGTCAAGAATAAACATGGGAGTTCAAAATCTGCCTAAGGAAGAGAATTCTTGTACTCCTCTGCCCGCAGCAAAATGCTACTTTGGTAAAATTGTCCTGTAATGGTTTCTTCTATCCAGCCAACCACAGACACCTGGACAGAAGCAGCAGAGCCATCACAGGAAAAAAGAGGCACAATGAGAATATAACACTGGACCAAGAACAGAGTCCCAGTTTCACCACTAACTCTAACCTTGAGCAAGCCACACATCCCAGGTGCTCAGGTTTTTCTGTGAAATGCAACAGTTGAATACTGCGGTTTCCAACTGGAAATTGCCTGATCATAAATATATTGTAGGACACTTTTTATATATACAGACTTGTTATGTATTTCAGACTGCTCTTATGAATATACTGGTTTAGTAGGTCTGGCAGTGAAGTCTAAGAGCCTTCATTTTAACAAGTGACCCCAGGAAATTCCTCATATAGGCAAGTTTAGGAAACACGGACCATGAAATCTGAATTCTTCCAGGTCTGCAGTTCTGCAGAAGCTAATTAATTGTCACTTTTAAGCTTCCACTCCCTACAAAGCCTTGCTACGTCCTCAAAATGATAAGAATAATAGCTAACATTTATATAGCCCTAGCCACTATTTTAAATGCTTTGCACATATGAACTGTTTTAATTTTCACAACAACCTTCTGAGGCAACTACTATTATTACCCTATTATAGGATGCAGAAACAGATGCATGGAGATTAAGTGATTTGCTGGAGATGATTTGGCCAGTGAGGAGGTAGGATCGAGATTCAAACCTAGGCATCCTGGCCATAGAGCTTACATTCTCAACCACTCTGTCTTACCAAGCTTCAGCCTTCCTGCAGATGCCGAACAGTTCAGAACCCCTCAGCAATAGGACTTGGTAGACAATAAGAAAGGCCTTCAGCAACTAACAATGGTACCAATGCTATAGTTTGAATGTCTCCCAAAATTCATGTGATAAAAATTTAATCACCAATGCAACAGTGTTGAAACGTTTGACCTTTAAGAGGTGATTAAGTCATGAGGGCTCTGTCCTCATGAACAGATTATTGAGATAGTTGGTTAGTTATCATGGGAGTGGATTCCTGATAAAAAGGATGAGTTTGATCCCTCCTTCCACCATCTCACTCACTCTTTTGCCCTTCCATCATGGGATAATGCAGCCTTCACTGAAAGACCCTCACAAGATGCAGGCCCTTGCCCAGTCCCTTGACTTTGGACTTCCTAGACTACAGAACTGTAAGAAATAAATAAACCTCTGTTCTTTATAAATTACCCAGTCTCAGGTATTCTGCTGTAGCAACATAAAAAGGACTAAGACACTTACCAAACATTTACATCATCTGGATCCATCTCAAGAGCCCCCCTCCCCATGGGGGAACAGAGAGGCCAAGAAGGCAAGGCTCTGGGCTTCACCCCTGTTTCAACCAAAGAAAACTGATTTTGTCTGTTTGATACATTGAAATCCACATGAGTTTTCACTTGAGGAAAGAAAATAATTTTGTGATTAAAAATTAGGTGCTAAAAGTCATTCATCTAGGCCACCTCTTTAATATAGATGAGAAAACTGATTTCAAAGAATAAAGGACCTTCTCCCAAATCATATAATAAGCCATAGCTGCTACTTTATATCTCCAAGTTTCCAGATTCCTTTCTACAGAACTAAAAGCAACTTATCAACAATATGGACTTGATAAAAACCCATTAAAATTAACATTGATTAATAAAGTAGCTAGTGGAGACTTGAAGATAAACGAAGAAATCAAGACAGCAGCACTGGAAAAGGGACGTGCACAGTGACACCAAGTGAAATGATAGGTGACTCAAATCAGTGGCTATATCCACCCTATAGGACCTGTGAAGTCAAGATTCACAGATGTCTCCTCTATAGCTGTAGTGCCACCAAAAATCAGGGAGAAAGCCCAACCAGCCTCTGTTGAAGTGGAAAGATGACTACCTCCGGAGAGGACCTGCATATGGACTCCAGCTATGACACTCACCATGATTTGTGATTAGACAAGTCATCAAAATGAGATTCTCCTGAGATCATGCATGTCAGTAAGTCTAGCATAGTGAAAGTGTTCAATAAATGTAATAGTCTTTTAGATCAGAAGCTCCCACTCACAGCCTGATTTTACTGGCCTGATCTGCCAATTCAATTCTTCTTTTTTTTTTTTTTTGAGTCGGAGTCTCACTCTGTTGCCCAGACTGGAGTGCAGTGGCCACTCCCGGTCACCACAGCCTCGCCTGCTGGGCTCCGGCAATCCTTCCGCCTCAGCCTTCCAAGTAGCAGGAATTACAGGCGCGCGCTACCACGCCTGGCTAATTTTTTTATGTTATTGTAGAGATGAGGTCTCGCCTGCCCAGGCGGGTCTTGAACCTGCGGGCTCAGGCAATCCACTCACCTCAGCCTCCCAAAGGCGCGGGATTACAGGCTGAGCCACCGAGCCTGGCTGCCAATTCAATTTTTATAACATTATGTTGAGTAGGGCTGATCACATAAAAGAAGATAGAAACCACTGAGAAATTTCTCTGGGGCCTCCCTTCTCTTGGACTTCTGTAAATATGACGATACTCATAAAGAAATAAAAGAAAAATTCTGCAGTACTTGGGCAGCAGCAAGCACAGAAAATGAGCTGCCAAATAGATGTTGTGACCGTTATCAGTGTGATTCTATGAATGACTCAGTTTTGCCATCCCGACTCCACCCAGAGATCACCAGAGGTTGGAGGGTAATGGGCACCTTGGCATTGAAAGCAGTACTGCTGATACTATATACTTTCCTTACTCTCTTCTGACACTGACTAGTAGATGAGGAGGGAGCTATATGTCAATTGCAAGAGCAGGTTGCAAGAAGGAAGACATGGTGCCATCACCCATGGAAGAGGCTTCATTGCAAATCACACCAATAAATGTCTTCCCCTGTGCTAGTCCTCCTAGAAGAAACACTAATACAATGTGTAAGTTCCTTCTCATCCATCTTGTAGTCTCATCATTCATTTTGTTGACAAATGGATCAGGTGTTAAAATGTTTAAGGGAAATTGTTGAAAGAAAAAGTTAAAAGTTGAAAAAATTCTATCACTCACCTAAACTGTTTCTGCCACCTGAGAAAAGCTTGCTTTTATTCGGTTTTAGCTTGATCAGGCTCAGGATGAAAAACTACAATGTGATGAGAGCTTATTATGGGACAGAGATGTGTCTCATCTCTGATCCTAGCAACCCCCTTGTAGGTTAGGTGTTGTCACACCCATTTTACAGACAAGGCAACACAAACTGAAAAAGATTATTACCTGCCTAGTGTCTCAAAGCTAGGAAGTGTCAAACTCAGGATTTGACTATAGATCCCAAAGACCTCAAACACTCCAGCTTTCAAGACTAGGTTCAGACTTCTTTACTTCATCCAATGGGAACTTCAAGACCCAATCCCTTTGTAGTCTGAAGTCTCATCATATCCCACATCCACCACACGTGGTCCTCACTGCAGAGTTCCCTTCAGTGCCCTAAATATGTCATGAAGTGACTTACTCCCTTGCCTTCCCACATGAAACTCCTGCTTGGATTTTTGTTCCTCCTTCTTCATCCAGTTATATCCAATTGTTCTTCAACACTCTCCCCACATCACCTTCTCCAAGAAAGTCATTTGTGATGTTTCTCAAGCTAATATAAAAATCATCTATGATGTTGCTCTAACTCCCATAGAAGCCTGAGTAAATCTCTATGCAATAACATATTGATGTCATTTAACTAGAATTTCTGATTCATTTTTATCTCCCTCATTAAGCATAGAACAACTTGAAGAAGAAAAAGACTTTATTTAATTTTTATTCTCAGGCTTACCATGGTACAAAATGATTACATGTTCCATAAATATTTGAGTTAATGAATGATTGAAAAAGTGAATGAAATTGCTTCCAGGACTAGTATATAGTTTCAGTTAACTTAAATGCATGCGTTTGTTCAAGTGTGTCCCTTCTCCTCCACTGGGAACTCCTCGGGAGTCTTATCCTTCTTTAATAACCTCTGGAATTTCTTTGTCTGTGATTCAATACTATCTAAATAATCCTCTATCCACCCTATCCCTATTTGAATCAAGAACCATACTATATGACTATCATATACCATGAAAAATTGACTAATGAGTCTAACATGTTAATGTATAAAAATAAAGTGCTATACATCGTGTGTATACATGTGTGTATTATGTATGTGTGTTTATATATATATTTTTTAATATGGAAATAGGAAAGGCCTTACTAACCATGGCACAAATGTCCTGCTAGCTCAGTCAATAGAGCATGAGACTCTTACTAATCATGACACAAAAACCCAACAACCAAAAGAGAAAATATTGTTAAGTTTTACTACATAAAAATGTAAAAACTTCTGAAGGAAAAAAAATAACACTATGTACAAAGCTTACACATAGCCACATGAGGAAAATATATTCACATATATGACAATGGCAGCAAAGGTATTAATATCTTTTATATATAAAGAGCACGTTCAAAGCAAAAAATCACAGAGAAAACTTTCATACAAAACATTTTCAAATGAAGAAATGCAAATGATCAATACAAATGAAAGTGTCACAGCATCACTAATTGAATCAAATAAAGATAAATTTAAACATAAATGACATACTCTCATCAATGGGACAGGCAAAGATGAAAACAAAAGGCATATGGACAAATGCACATTCACAATTGGTGACAATATTAAAGTATGTTTAAACTTTGGATGCATTTAATATCAGTAATAAGAATGAAGGTCATGTTCTAGGTTATAAGAAGATAAAGAGAAGTGTATGTGTTAGAAGGGAAGATGCAAAGTTATCATTTGTAGATGATGTGCTCATATATTCAGTAAACAAATAGAATCATCAAACAAAAGAACTAATAAGAACACTAAGAAAAAAAAGAACACTAAGAAAGGTGTCTGAATCAAGGTCAAACTACAAAAATTAATAACATTATCTGCATATATATATATAGGAGTGTGTATATGCACACATATATTAGTCTGGAAATTTCTTAAGAACTTTGTCAAAAGGCAAGATGATCTGAAAAATGAAGGGACAATGTAAGCTCTTAGATGAGACAATGTTATTTTTTTAAATGCCAGTTCTCCTCTAAGCTATAAATTCAATACAATCCCAATAAAAATCTTTTTTTGTTGTTGTTGAGAAACTGGATAAACTGTAAAATTTATATTTAAAAAAGATATGAATGAGTAGCTCAACCTTAAAAAAGAAGGACAATGATAGGTAATTTGTTGTACTAGGTAGATCCTAGACATATTGTAATGCTATATTTTATTTTATTTTATTTTATTTTTTTTTTGAGTTGGAGTCTCACTCTGTCGCCCAGACTGGAGTGCAGTGGCCGCTCCCGGCCACCGCAGCCTCGACCTGCTGGGCTCTGGTGATCCTTCCACCTCAGCCTTCCAAGTAGCCGGAATTACAGGCATGCGCTACCACACCCGACTGATTTTTTGATTTATTGTAGAAGATGAGGTCTCGCTGCCCAGGCGGGTCTCAAACCCGCGGGCTCAGGCAATCCACTCACCTCAGCCTCCCAAAGGCGCAGGATTACAGGCTGAGCCACCGAGCCCAGCTGTAATGCTGTATTTTAAACAAAAGCAGCATGGTGTCAATGGAGGAGCACTCAAATAGACTAAGAGAATGAAGAAGAGGTCTCAGAGATAGACTTATATATATATATGGAAACTTAAATAAACAAATTCAGTTTAGGTGTTGAGAAAATTGGCACTCTCCATGGGAATGATAAAATTGAAGTTCTACATAACAAACAGACACTAAAAGAATGTATATTGCCTCATTGTTTATGTAATAGCAAAAAACCCAGAAAATCTAATTTCCTATCAATAGTGAGTATTTTAAATTGTATATAAATTATGTCATATAAAATTATAGCAAGAAAAATATCCATCTATCTACATATATCCATACACTATAATACTGTAAAGTCTTTAAAAGAAAAGCAGTAACTTTCAATGGGTGATCATGGAGAAATATTCTCAGATTAAAGAATCTCAGCAAATGCCTGTGGTAGGCAGAATTCTAAAATGTCCTCCACAGTTCTGTTCCCACAGATGTACATGCCTTGCCTTATCCCTGGGATTGTGAATGTGATCAATTTTGCTCCCAGGATTAGGTTGTACTATGTGTCACGATTGACTTTAAGATATATATATATATGCATCACAAGACCAGGTGCGGTGGCTCAAGCCTATAATCCCAGCACTTTGGGAGGCCAAGGCGAGAGGATTGCCTGAGTCCAGGGGTTCGAGACCAGCCTGCATGATTAGGTGAGACCTCATCTCTACGATAAATCAAAAAATTAGCTGGGCATGGTGGCGTATGCCTATAGTTTCAGCTACTGGGAAGGCTGAGTTGGAAGGATAGCCTGAGCCCAGCAGGTAGAGGCTGTAGTGACTGTGTGCGTGCCACTGTACACCAGCCTGGGCAACTTGGTGAGACCTCTCCTCCACAATAAATCAAAAAATTAACTGGGTGTGGTGGCGCGTGCCTATAGTTTCAGCTACTTGGAAGGCTGAGGTGGAAAGATTGCTTGAGCTCAGCAGGTTGAGGCTGCAGTGGCCATGAGTGTGCCACTGCACTCCAGCCTGGGTGATAGAGTCTCCAGCTCAAAAAAAAAAAAAAAAAAAAAAGATATATATACATGTATCACAAACTGCAATGCTGACCAAAATAGAGAAAAAGGACAGATTATGGTAGGGAATTTTAAAGTGAGGGGGAAAAAATAACTTCCATCCTTAAAGTTCACTTAATTTAAAAAACCTTCCTAGCCGGGCTCGGTGGCTCAGCCTGTAATCCCGCGCCTTTGGGAGGCTGAGGTGAGTGGATTGCCTGAACCCGCGGGTTCGAGACCCACCTGGGCAGCGAGACCTCATCTCTACAATAAATTAAAAAAAAAAAAAAATCAGCCGGGCGTGGTAGTGCATACCTGTAATTCTGGCTACTCGGAAGACTGAGGTGGAAGGATCGCCGGAGCTCAGCAGGTCGAGGCTGCGGTGACCGGGAGCGGCCACTGCACTCCAGTCTGGGCAACAGAATGAGACTCCAACTCAAAAAAAAAAATAACCTCCTTGAGGTTTCCACTCAACTCCTCAAAAGGGGAGAACTGAGAATTGATATCATAACTTTCATGTCAACTCAAGTTACATTTACACCTCCATAAAGAATTAGATAGATGTGTATGGATGGTGATGGTTGCTTACATGGTGTTTATCTCCCAACATTCACCAAAGATATGTGTCTCTCTGAGGAAGCACGAGAAGTCTCTTGTGAACTCAAGCTTCTCAAACTGAGATATGAGAGGTGGCAGTTTCCTGGGGGAGTGGGCTCTAACATCCAAGTTGCTCTGACTTTATAAACTATCAAAGTTGATAAAAATGATTTTACCCATGCAGACCCATTGTTTGATATAAACAATATAAACCACCTGCTCTCTTAACCAGAAACAAATTATCTAAGTGAACAAAAAATATCTGGTTGAAATTAGTTTAGAGTTATATTCTGAAACTCAAATCATGCCCCAGGAGATAATCCTCATCAATTCATAAAGATGTCAACCTTTCACAGTATAGAGTACCTAGAGGAAACATAAGTTTTGGAGTCAGATACCCTGGATTTCAATGTCAGCTTTACCACTTCACTAACTGTGTCTTCACTTAGTTTTGATTCTATCATCTATGGAGTGGAAATTAGACACCTGTCATACAGGTATTGTAGAAATAATTAAGTTATTTATATAGTTTTCAGAAAGGAGCTGACATCAAGGAAGTAATCAGTTAAGGTCAGCTATTAGTACTGATAAACACTAATAAAGCCTGCATCAGAGTGACTAACCTGTACCAAGGGTTAATTTAAATATCACTAATATTGAACTTTGGAACGCATAGATACTTAAAATGTTGGAGTTCGTGGAGACTTAAGTCATCCACTTCAATTCTCATATCCTGTGAGGATTTGAAACCCAGAGAGGCTCAGGGACCTGTCCCAAGTCACAAAGTCAGTATAGAGAATTCCTCTACATCATAGATCATGTGTTTTTGTTTGTTTGTTTTGTTTGTTTTTAAGTCTTGCCAGCAAATAACTTGCAAGTTAATAAAATTAAAATTGAAATACTTTTCCCTAAACACCCTACAGTGAATGGAAGGAAAATGGACATATGGAGTCTGACCAAGGGAAAATCAAGTTTGAGGAAAAAATGTGTTTGGCCTTCCTAGATATAGTACACCAAAATGCCAAGCAAAAGAAAACAAGGAGGTGCACTATTATAGGCCCATACTGATATCTTGTAAGTCTGATAATTAGGTGTATGATCAATTTTGTGGACAAATAATCCTACCTTTTTAACAACTGCATCTTCTGTATAAAAAATTCTGAAAATTTGTGCTGACAATGAGATGAAATATTTTAAATGCATGTTTTAAAATATTTTAACTGCCACCCATTTCTATCATTTTGTGTCTTTTCTCAATCCCCATTTGAGAGCTATTTCTGAAAAGTTATTCACCTTTGGAGGCTGGCTTTATTCCTTTTGCTTTTGCTACCTTGGAGCTCTATCTTCTTTATGTTCTTAAAGTGACTTGTATTTTCTGCGCAATCACCACATAACTATTGAGTGGTCCATGTTGTCATTCACTCTGATGACCATCTGATGGGAAAACTCAGAAATGTATGCTTATTATGAGACCTCTGCTTTAACTGATTCCAAACTTAGGGTGTCAGTATTTTTTATTGTATTTTTTTTAACTGCTATAGTGAGTGTAGGTTGAATTCAGCAAAATTCTGTCTGTGGGGCTCCCCTAGCGTCTTCTCATTCATATCTAGAATGGCTCCCACATTCTGCCGAGTGCTACAGAACAGGTTAAAAAATCATCCTGCAGCCTGTCAGCTGAAAGGGGCAATCAGTGTAACTGAAACTGAGGTGTATGACATCATCTTTGCCACAGCTCTAGGTTTCAAAGCTCACTTCAAAGGTGCCTGTTTTTCCTAGACAAGCCCCTCTAGTCACAAAAGCTACAAGTCACAGCTAAAATCACCTTGTCCAACCATCCGGAAAGATTCTCCAAGGTTCAGAAACAAAACCCACTCACAGTATATCCGGGTCTCCTGACTTCTGATTGAGACTTTGAGATGGGATCACCAACCCATGACATCCCACATGCCTCTCACTTCTGCCCTGACACCTCTGCAACGTTCTAGGGGATTTCCCACCTCTTCTCTCCTTATTCTTCTCTGGACTCACCTAGATCTCATTTAAATATACTTTCATTATAATTTTCTCTTAAGTAGCCCCAAGTCATAATTACATTGAAAACAGAGGTTGAATAAAATAGTTAATATAAAACCACAGCATTGCTGTCAAAAGGAGGACAATTATAGTGACCTGACCTCCAGGGAAATGGAGAAGTGGTCAAACCATGCCGCTATTTTTACCTGCCTTCAATTATAAAAAGATTTCTATGAGCCTAATTGAATGTGTGGTCACATGAACGGTGATTCAGATTGCTTAGGAAATTCAGGTCACATTAAAGCAACTAGATCCTTATCTCTTTCTTCTGTCATTAAGTTATGTTTCCCGGAAGTGTTAATGAACAGGCTGGGCCTTGATTTTCTCATCTGTAAAATGAAGAATTTGGAACACTTGATTTCTAATTTCCCCTCTTGGACTAAACTCTATTCCATATGAGGGTGATGTCGAGTGAAAAAGGAAAGACTGAGGAAAGAGTCTAAGGATTAGATAGGGGAACATGGAAGAGCAGAGGTGACAGAAAGTCCTCCTAAAAATTTAGTCTTCACTGTCAAGAGGCTCCAGCCCTGACCCTTTCAGATCTACTCCCTTATATCTTCTACCATTTTAACTATTGAAATATGGAAACTGCTACTCATTTTCTATCTTGCCCCTGAAAAAGTAGAATTTTTACAAAATAAGATTTTTCTAAAGAGACTATATTGTTTCTCATTTTTATTGGAAAACATTGAATTCATTTTAACTAAATTCAAATATTATTTGACTTGAAATTGAAATATTTAATTAAATTCAAAATATTTCAATATGAAATACTATTTCTTTCTACGAAAAGTACCCACAACTAACTGAATTGGACAGTCTTGTGTTTAATCTGATGCATGCATTTCAGAGACTCACAATCAGAGTAACATTTTAAGTGCAATGGGCAAATATTACATATCATTATTTACCTAAATACTTCTTAACTACTGGCGTTAGTCATATATATTGATTAAGGGAGTTCCTTAAAACCATCTACTCTACCACACTATTGTTCTAAATATGGCAAAGGTAGTTTCAGCATATAGAAATTGTGTTTACATCTGAAGTTTTATAAAATGCAGCAGGCTCATTTACACCCAAAAAAAAAGAGAGAGAGAGAGAGATTCTTTCCACATCTCCAAGAGAAAGGGGATGCAAAAAGACAGCTCTGAAATTTCAATATAAACTAATATCCTTCCAAGGGAAAGACAGAGAGAAGTCTGCTACCAAAAGGTGAACTCTGGCTATTGTGACTCTGGGTTTACCTGATACATAAACACTGAATTTAATTTCCGCAACTAATTTCTCCTTTACTTATAAGGAATTTAGGCATAGGATATAATGAGTGTTCCCACCTATGTTCCCCCCTAAGCTGAAAAGACATTCAATTGACGTAGGAGACATCTGCCTCTATACTCTTACAAGGTTCTCTACAGTCTTCATTTTAATTTCATTATAAAAATAGCTAACATTGATTAATAATTTCTATGTACTTTACACACATCTTTCCATCTAAGTCTCACAAAAATCCTGTGAGGTACATATCATTTATATTCTCATTTTACCAAGGAAGAAACTGAAGCATAAAAGGTTAGGTCACTTGCCAAGGAAACACAGGTAGAGAGCCTGAAACTTCGATTTAAACCCAAGGAATTTCATTCCAGAGTCAGTAATTGAAACCACTATACCTGGAAGCAACCTAAATATGTGTTAAACATTTCAGTTAATATCCCCAAGCAGACTACTTCTCAGGGTATTCCTGGGGTGAGTGTTTTCATAACGGGAAAGGATCTTCTGTTTCTGACTTCCAAGCCCAACTTTCAGGCACAGAGCAGTCAGTCAACAAGATGCAGACATTTTCACAAAAGAAACCAGGGAATGCAGGACCTGTAAGCTCTTTTTGGGAGGGGCAAGGAGGGCTTGGGAGGGACCTACTTTCATTTTTGCAGATGAAAACAGAAGCTGAAGTGGGGTTCTTGGAAGGACTACTAAAGGCTTTGCCTTCACGCTGAGTGCTTGGCATGCCTAGAAGGATGTATGTATCAGCACTTAAACCTAGGGCGGGACAGGAAGGCTGAACTTACGGGTAGAAGATGAGCTGCCACTGGTCACTCTTTTGCAAAGAGACTCCAAAAAGACACTGGATTATTTCCCACCTTGTTCTTCTGAAGGCAAGAAACACTCCATGGATGATAAGAAGGTTACAAGACTCTCCCCATCTGCATATATATATATTGTAAAATGCTATAAGTCATTATTCTAAGGGTTCTTATTCCCCAGCTTAAAAAGTAACTGTCTCTTACAAGATAACTCAGCAATCTACATCTAGAATGTGCAGCGTAATGCCACTGGGCTTATCAGATCCTTTGATGAGAGGAAGATATGATCAGGAAGAAAAGAATAAAGTGATGTACCTTTAGGTAGAAATTAGCAGCAGTCACAGGTAAATAGGACTGAGAGGTGGTTTGGAACAAAATTTTCAGTGTTAAAGCCTGTATAGTCCTAGTCACACTGGGATGGTTGGTCATCCTGTCACTGATGCACATTTTTTCATCTGTCTAATCCTCAAGAAAATTTTTCAATTATTAGTTCTCTGAAGCCTATCCTACAGTGCATTAATGGATTAATAAATAAACAAACTGTGGTAGATTCAACAATGGAATGCTACTAGTAATAAAAATGAACAAATTATTGACACAGGTAGCAATTCAGGTGAGTCTTAAAGGCATTATGCTTAGAGAAAAAAGCCCATCTCAAAAAATTACATGCTATATGAACCTATTTAAAAGACATCCTAAAAAAACAAAAACAAAAAAATGATAGCGATGGATCATGAGTCAGTGGTCGTCAGGAGTTGGAGAGAGGGTTTGTATGTATGAGTATATTCATAAATGAATATAAATATATATTTGTATTTGTATGAATTTATATTTTATACAATGTTTTCTAAAAATATTATATGTTTATGAACACATGTTTATGAATTTACATTCATAAAGGATGGCATAAGTCATTCAGTAACAGAGTTGTTCTCAATTTCGATGGTGATTACACAAAAGTAATTACACAAATTTTATGCCAAAGGGAAAAAGTCACTTTTATTGTGTGATAAATTTTTAAATAAAATGAATACGTTCATGAAGAATGTTCTTTAAAAGAAAAAGTTTATCCACACATTCATCCATGGTACAAGACAGAGAATACGGCACAAGAAATCAGGAAATCTGAATTCTTGACCCAATTCCTTTTAACTTGATGCATAAACTTTGGTAAATCACTGAATTCTAGATTTCAGTGTTCTAGTCAATAAACTAATTTTTTTTTTTTTTTTTTGGTAAAGATGTGGGATACAATTCAGGGTTAGGTATAGAAATGTTCATTATGCAGGTACCCTTGTTGAATAAGTGTGCCCCCCACCCCCAGCAGTTTCCAAATTGCTGCGAAGTTCATAATTTTGTCCTTCTTTATGGCTGCAATATATTCCATCATGCATATGTACCACATTTTAAAAATCCAGTCCTCTTTTGATGGGCAGCATGGTTGGTTCCATGTTTTTGCTATTGTGAATAATGCTGCAATAAGCATACATGTGCAGGTATCTTTTTCATAGAATGATTTGAGTTCCTCTGGATATATTCCCAGTAGAAAGATTGTGGGGTCATAAGGAAGGGAGATGTTTAGATCTTTTAGTAATCACCAAACTGTTTTCCACAGAGGTTACACTAGTTTACACTCCCACCAACAGTGTAGAAGTGTTCTCTCCAGCCTCTGTTGTTTTATTGAATTCTTGAAGATGGCTATCCTGACATGAACTAATTATCTAAAAAATGTCTGAGCCAGTTTTAAAATTCTAAGAGGTTATGATCTTGCATTATATGGAATTCCCCAAGTTGTTTGTCTTAAAATTTAACAAAGACTAAAATTAGCTAAGGGTGGTAGCTGGATTGAGCAGACATCAAATGAGGGTATTTCCTAATTTAAGTTACTCAAAAGAAGAAGTGAGTACAGAAGTTTTGCCACCAGAATTAAAAAAAATAGACTAAACCTTAAACTCAATGAACTATCTTAGGCATTAAGTTATACATTGGGCCCAGTCGAAATTAATTTAAATGCTTAAGTTACCTTTTTCCCTTCTTATTCAAAATAAAACTTATAAATTAAAGGGAATGAGAAGGAAAATCATGATTCTTTCTGCCTGAAACTAAGATTTAACATTTTGGTTTTGCTGCTGTATGTTAGAGATGAGGATAAGAAAGAAGGCACTTTTAAAATTCTGCATAAAGAGATGTGAAGTTACTCAAGTAAGTGTTCATTCATTCAGAAAGCAGGCTGCTTATAGCTTCATATTGAGGTTGCAGAACAGAAAATGTTGCTGTATCAGTGATACTGGAATGTCCCTTAAAATTTTTGTCTTCACTTCTAATTGTGAAATTCCTAGGGAACAGAAGGAAGAAAGAAAGGTCACTTTACACAGGACTTTAGAAAACCCTCACATATTAGTAGCTTGCTGGGACCAGGCAGGAATTTCAAAGATGATAAAATAATGGGAAGTATAGAAAATACAATCCCTCTGAAATTTTGTTTTAATATTTAAAATCTTCGATGTCATTGATTTACTCTGAATTATAATCTATCACTGAATAAATAAGTAGAATATTAAATTTTACATATAGTGTCCTGGTTTTTTCAATACTTAATTTTGAAAATATTTGAGTATTTAAAAAAAAAAACAACTCAATTTAATTCACATGCTTTTGACTTATTTTCACTTCAGTCTCCAAATTGTAGTTTCAATAAGAGTTTCATGTGCAGTTTTGGGCTTTTATTCAGTGCATTGAATTTTTCTGCAATAAAAGTATCCTGAAACAGGCAATTTTAATTATATGGCAGAAACGAATCTCAGAAGCCACTGCTTCTTAAAGCTATTTGGGTTTAAAGTAATAATCAAAAAACAAAGTGAGTTTTTAACTAAGCAAAATATGACTCCCCAAGTCATTATCTTTTGGAATCTCAGAATGCAAAGACCTCGACCATCATCTGGTCCAACCTATGAGCTGATTCAGAAAAGCCTTTGTAAGTCCCTTACTGGAATATTTGTTCCAACAAATGCTTAGTGCTACCTACTGTGCAAGACAACCCTGTACCACTGTGAAACAATTCCAACCACTTGAACTTTCTTCACTAAGACCAGGTCTGTTTCCTGAAGCTTCCATCCCAGGACTTAGTTGCACCCTCAAGGATACCAAAGATGTTATCTTCTTTGCACACATCTGTCCTGTAGCTATAAAATGGCAATCATGTTCCCTCCTTGGTTTTTTCTTTTTCACATTAAACTTTACTTCCCCCTCAACCAGTCTTCATGTGACTTGATTTTCAGCTTCTTTGCATCCTATCTTCCCTTCTGTAAATAAATCACTGTATATTGCCAATGACCTTTAAACATTGTGTACCTAGACCAGAACACAATGACCCCAGAATACTCATTGGCTTAGAGTCCCTTCCTAAAAATGAACATGAAAAATTTTCTTCTATTGCCATGGTATCAATGGCATTACTCTTATTTACTATGACATTTCTTACGTGAGATTTCTTTCAAAAAGGAAATGTCCTCATCTATAAAATGAAGAGGTTACCTGAGATCAACTGAAACTTCATATGGAGACAAGGAAAAAACCAAGCAGGGAGTTTCCTAGTTGAAAGCAAGGATACAGATCCAGAGTGGGAAAGCTGGCCATCTGCCTGCCTGAGCACCCCTTACACAAGCTCCACCTTAGACTCCTCTAGTGTTTTTCCAAGCCAGAGATTCTTGTTCTCAAAGTCCAACCCCAACCCCATGGTACTCTGGAAAATGAAGAAAAACTTTCTAACTCAGAGCGTTACTTGCTTCTAAAAAAACTTTTGGGTAGTAAAATAATTTATATTCCCCTTTCCTGGGTATTATATTAACACCTAACTATTCATTCTTATCTTCTTTTAATATTAAGGTAGAAAAGCTTTTTTTTGTTGTTTTGTTTTGTTGTTTGCTTTCTGGTTTTGGTTGCTCTGTTTTTGGCTTCACAAATCAGTTTCACACAAGAAAAATGTAAATCAGGGACCATATATTGAAAATAAACTTAACTCTATCTCTAGTTTAGAAAGAGCAAGACCTTGTTCATTAAGGAGACTTTTGTAAAACTCATAATCAAATTTAAAAATTTTTAAATTACAATGAAAGTTCTCATACATGTATGTTTGGTCTTAAGAACAAGGGACAAACAGAAAAGGAGAAACATGAGGAAAAAGAATGAAACAAAGAGAGAAAAAAATGGCAGGGCTTCTGTGGAAATACAGAATACATGAAAGCGGGGAGGGTGAGAAAGGAGAGAAAAAGGAGAGAGAGAGAAAAGCAAAAGATAGAGAGGATAATGGGGCAGTGAAAGGAGACGGGATTCTAGCAGGGAAGCACTAATGAGAAGTAATGTAGTTTCTCCCCACACACATCTAAGAGCAGAACTCTGCCCTACATTCCAGAGGTTCATGTTAGTGACAACCAGACCTCCCGCCAACATCACTGCCTCTTCCATCCTTGCTAGGAAAGAACATCTCAGACAGTTGTCCATCCCAGCTGTCTGTTCAGCAGTCCTCTCATCTGCTCACATACAACACAAGGAATGTTGACATTTTAGTTTATACTCAATTTATTTTATAAGAAGTTCTGAGTTTCATGGGATTTTTCACTTTGGCTATAATAAACCAGAAAAAATCCTCTAGTTTTTAAAAGATAATAATTACAGCCATTATCAATGAAAATCACATCTAGGATTACAGGTCCAATCCTTCATTTCACAATTGGAGAAACGGAGCTCAAAGCTGAGGTGACTTCCCCAGGAGGTCATAGCCTAGCAATAGGGTGGCCATAAACTAGAACAAGCAGGGAGCAGAGTGTTAGTGTCATCAATGTGAAAGCAGAATCATTTTCTAAAAAATTGCTCCACTAAAACAGTCTGAATCTTTGTCACCTCAAGTTTTCTTGACCATACATCTGTAGTCTTGGCTCCGTCCTGTTACCACTTCCTGATGTGGGGATTGTTTTTCTTTCAAGGATAAATAAACATTCTAGCCAATAAACTCTAGAATGATAAATGTCCTCTTGTCTCAATATTTTCTTCCCAGAAGATAGAATATGACACACAGGAAAATTCTTTTCACCAGAATAATAAATATTTATCATTAAGACACAAATAAGACATGAAAGAAGTCTTTGGGTGATTTAACTTTCTGTGAGTACAACACTTTTTCTAAGTTCTTGGAGCCATCAGTCCAGAGTAGATACACAAAGCTGACTGATAGATCCTGAACACCAGTTTGGTCATAAGTCCAGTAACCTACAGGGGGTGACCACTGAGACATGGTGCTTTGTTACTTGTTCCACTCAAGCAAATTTCAGGCATTGTGTTGCCTGCCCCAAGTCCGCCTACCCAGTGACAAATCCAATTCCCACATCAACCAGAAATCCCAAGGCACACTGACTCCTACATCTCAAAATGTCTGGATCTCCAATGCCTGGAGAATCCCAGTGGAGGAAAGTTCCCGCCACAAGAGAGATCATTTCTGTGAGATACTGTAAGCTGCTCAGCACCACTCAGTCATAGCTCAAGATCTCATTCTACTCCTCAAGGTAGTTATGGCCTTTATATAATTTCTAGTCCAAATCTGCTTCATTCCTTACAGGCACACAAAAGGCCCATGATTCTGATCACGGATCTGGAAGAACCCAAGTCAAATGACTCTTGCCTCACTGAATTGAGTTGAATAGGTTATAAGCATGTATTGAACACATGCTACATACATAGTAACCTATGAAGGGCTGGCGGGGAGAGTGAATGACAATTACATCCATAAAACTGTTCTAATTTCAAATGTAGCAGCTATTTATTCCAACTCCAGCTAGCCAGGCTCTTGGCCTCTGTCTTGTCCCCATTCTTGGCCTGCCTTGCCACTGTTCTTACTAACACTTCTCTAAGAAGATGACATGGACAATGTGGGGTTCAACAAAGTAAAATTTTTTACAAATTTTAAAAATGTTAATTTGAAAATTGAAGACTATATCTGAATAGCATTAACTCTTGCTATTTGAATTCCTTATTACTCATATTGGTTTGATTTGGTAGGAGAGTAGAGGTTATAGAACATCCTCTGCGGCAGTGTAACAGCACTGCCCAGGTAAAAAGATCATTCCTCATGCAGCTTCGAATTCATTCTTTGAGCCTCACTTTTCTACTTAAAGAGCAGACACCGATGCTAATTTTTTTCCCAAAGACTGTTTCATTGTTCATGGGGGCCATGTCTGCCAAGCATGTCAAAGTCTCCAGACATTAGTAAAAGATCTGTTTTCTCTTCTTGCCTTCACAAGCCTCCACAAATCAATAGCTAATGCCTAGAGAAATTACCTTTATAACCTAGGATGCAGAAGTGAGGGAGCATTTGTGCAGATGGGCTCCTCCTGAGCCCTGCCCTGGGTAGGTACTAGTACCTCTGGTCACCTCAGAAGTACTCATTGCAGTAGATTAACTTAGATGTCATCCTGCCAAAGGCAAGGAACACACTAGATGAGATTTGGTACGTTTTTTTAACCTTGGAAATCTGATTCTTGATTTTGTGCCCCAAGAGATGTGAAATTAAAAGGAGGAAGTTAGATCAACAAACTGAATTTTTGGAAAGCACAGCTACAGAGTGATGCATTTAATTTTCTCTACTGGTCATTCTATTACAAAGAAAATGGATAATCATGAAACTGGGAAAATGGATAATCAAGAAACTGGGAAAAACAAAAGGGAGAAAATGTAGTCAACATCTTCTGATAAAGGTCCATTTGAGAAATAACTTACGCTGACCCTTTTCTTGGAGGGATAATACTTTACAGGTGAATTTCTTGCTATACTTTTACTCACTAAGATATTAAGCTCTCTTTCATGTGCATCATACAGTGTTAAATATAACAAGTCAAGATCAAAGGACAAGTGACAGAAATTGGTCACTGACTTTAAAAACTGCATTGTTCAAATGTTAGGCTTATATCAACTGGTTAGTGTTTCTCAAAGTGTCATCTAGGGATCTTCTGACCAGAATCACAAGAGTGCTGTGAAAATGCAGGGGCCTGGGTCTTACCTAACATCGAATGGTTTAGAATCTCTGAGAGAAGGGTCTTTTTACAGAGTTCCCTGGAGACTCTTTTTTTTTTTTGAGTTGGAGTCTCACTGTCGCCCAGACTGGAGTGCAGTGGCCACTCCTGGCCACTGGAGCCTCAACCTGCTGGGCTCTGGCGATCTTTCCACCTCAGCCTTCCAAGTAGCCAGAATTACAGGCATGCACTACACACTACCATGCCCGGCTGATTTTTTTTTTTAATTTATTGTAGAGATGAGGTCTTGCCAAACTGCCCGGGCGGGTCTCAAACCCACGGACTCAGGCAATCCACTCACCTCAGCCTCCCAAAGCACGGGATTACAGGCTGGGCCACTGAGCCCGGCTTCTTGGAGACTCTTAAGTACACTAAAGTTTGAGATCGTTCCATAGGAAAAATTGCAAGTCTACATCATTCAGGAGATTTGATTACCTAGGGTTAAAATTTACTAAGAATCTCATCCTCCTATTTCATGTCTTATACTCAACCTCACATTTCAACTGAACTCTTCTGACTCTTACAGTTGAAAGGAAATTGCTATATATTCTTGAATTACCTTATACAGTTAGAAAACTAAATGTAGTAAAACCTGAGTGATTTAGACCTGCCAAAGGAGAGGTCATATTAACTTAGGAGGAGTCCTAAACAGTGGACATTTTAATAGATTTTTTCCCCCTGTGGCATAATAATAATGTATTTTAGATCTGAGCTTTTGGTCTTGATGTAGATTGAGATGTACTGAAGAATCACCCCACTGCCTTATCTATCCCCTAGTCCACCATTATGAATTGTCATGAATGTTTTTTTCACTGGTCTAACAAGAATTCTGATTCTAAATCTAACTCATAGCACAGAGAAGAAAATAATTACTATTAAGACATACAGCTGAGCTTGGTGGCTCAGCCTATAATCCTGCACTTTGGGAGGCTGAGGTGAGTGAATTGCCTGAGCCCGCAGGTTCGAGACCCGCCTGGGCAACTTGGTGAGACCTCATCTCTACAATAAATCAAAAAATTAGCCCGGCGTGGTAGCATGCACCTGTAGTTCCAGGAACTTGGAAGGCTGAGGCGGAAGGATCGCCCGAGCCTAGTAGGTCGAGGCTGCGGTGGCCGGAAGCAGCCACTGCACTCCAGCATGGGCGACAGAGTGAGACTCCGACTCAAAAGAAAAAAAAAGACATACAATATGCCAGGCACTGATTTCCTCAGCTCTTTCTCATCTTGTTTGTTCAGCATCATAACCAGGGTAAATATTATTAGCCCTATTTTGCATTTGAAGATAGGGGATTACAAGGCTACAAAATGACAAAGCAGATATAATGCCAGAGTCTCCACCCCTAGATCAGAAAGGCAGAATCTTCTTTCAATCCAAATTTACTTGAAGGAGGCCACATGCTTTTTACATTAATCAAGGGGGATTCCCCCCCAAAATGGAATTTATTTTTAAAATTGTGTGTTTATTATTACATGTTTAAACTTCAGTCGCCTTCAAAGTACTCTCTGTTTGATGCAATACACCTCTCAGGATGCTTTTTTGACTGCTCAAAATAGTCTGTGAACTCATCAATTTCGATGCCTTTCAGTGCTTCTGCCATTTTTTTTTTTCAACCTCTTTCACATCAGCAAAACGTTTCCCTTTGAGGACTTTTTTCATTCAGGGAAACAAACAAAAAAAGATTTGGGACAAGTTCCAGTGAATAGGAAGGATGGGGCATGAGGGTCACGCTGTGCGTGGGCAGGTGTGTTGTCATCATGGAAGAACGAGTCACCTGTTTGCCACAAAAAAATTCACTGAAGTCAAATGCAGCCTCTCGCAACAATGCCAGCTGGTACACTGATGCTAATGGGTTCCTAGAACACTTATCTAGTGGTATAAACCTGTGCTACAAGGGGCCCACCCTCCAACAAGATAATTCCAGGTTTTTTGGGTCCCATCTCATATAATGGGGAAAGGGTACTTTTATTTTTTTATTGTTTTGAGTCAGAGTCTCAGTGTGTTACCCAGGCTGAAGTGTGGTGGCATGCTCACAGTCACCACAGTCTCAGGTGATCCTTCTACCTCAGCCTTCCAAGTAGCTGGAACCACAGGCACACACCACCACACCTGGTAAATTTTTTAATTTATTGTAGAGACGAGATCTCGCCAAGTTGCCCAGACTGGTCTCAAACCCCTGGGTTCAGTCGATCCTCTCACCTCCTCCTCCCAAAGTGCTCAGATTACAGGCGTGAGCCACCGTGCCCAGCCGAAAAGGATACTTTAAAGTTCATCAGACTGAGTTTGAATTGAGAATATGTTCCTGTGATGAGATGTATAACCTTGAACAATATCACTTAGTCTTTCTGTGACTCATTTTCCTTATCTATAAAAGGGGATACTACTTATTTCTTGTGAGGAACAGTTGAAATTAAGGGAAACAACTGTGAAAGCATCTAACATAATAGCTCATAGTTAGTACATTTTGGCTTGTATTCATCTCTTTTTTAAAAAATATCTATTTAAATTAACAATATTTTTTAAAATCTCACTGAGGCAACTTATGAAGAAAACAGAAAATTAAGAAAAGCAAAACATGAAACAAGTAAGGAGCCCCTGGGGAGCCGAAGGAAAAGTGGGTGTCAGCAGGTAGAACAAGACTGGAGATGGGAAAAACAGATGGATACCCAAATCAAACTTCTTCCATTTGACAAAGTTTGTGAAGGACCTTCTGATACACAGAGATTCCACCATGCTTGTCTTGATGAATACAGAAAACTCACCTAGCAATAGTGACATATCAAAATGAACATGTTAAAGAATTTCATATACTCACACCCAATAAAATTTCTCTCTATTAGAGAAATTGCCCCCTTGCAATGTTGGTTCCTCTGTTGCTAAAACATGTATAAAAAAAACTGTCACACATTTTACACTATAGCTAAAACATCTGCAGTTTCCAGGGATCGCCTGATATACTCATACTACCATACAAAGCCATCAGATGGTATAGACTTTTCTCCACATCTCATGTCTCAGCTACCACAATACAATCCCTACAAAAAGAGGCATTACCAGTCTCATACTCCAAATGAGACAGGCCCTACCTGGAGCCACCACACTACCTCAGAACCAGAGGAAATAAGTTCTCAGATGTCCTTTTGTTCCTGAGACCAACACACTGAGACTCTGTTACTTCCCCCTTGGCCACCATCCTGCTGAAAGCTGCAGGACAGGACACCTATCAGGTGCTTAGCCATCTTCCTGCTTAGCCATTAGATCTAATGCTTTTAGTCCTCACATTCCTATTATCTGTTAGCCAGAAACCCGAGTCCCCAGACCACCCATCATCCCAGGTATGCTGTACATTTACTTCTCTGACTCGCTTTCTTATATAACTCCTACCTTCTTAACTCCTCCAGTGTCTCCTTTTGCTTGTCATCAGCAAAGACTCTTGTTTATGAATTGAATTTTGTCCCTTCCCCCACTGATATGTTGAAGCTCTCACATATCTGCAGTGCTTCACAGTGTAACTTTATTTAGAAATAGTGCTGTTGAAGATACAATAATTACTTAGGATGGAGCCATCCTGCAGTAAGATGGTCCCCAATTCAATATGATTGGGGTCTTTATAAGGACAGATTTGGACACAGACACATACACACACAGGGAGAACACCATGTGAAGATTGGAGTTGTGCTACGACAAGCCAAGGAACTACCAGAAGTTAGGAGAGGATTGTGGAACAAAGTCTTCCATATTACTTCAGGGAAGCACACCCTATTAACACCTTGATTTAGGGCTTCTGGCCTCCCAAACAATGAGACAATTAATTTTTGCTGTTTTAAGCCATCCAGTTCGTGGTACTTTGTTATGCAGCCCCCACAAACTAATAGAATCCATTGCTGAGCACACCCTTCTCCTGACTGCCTTCTGGTGACCCAGCCTCTTTTGCAGTCTTCCTAAGGGAAGGATTTTTTCTTCTCCCACCCATCCATGCCTCGAAGCCTGAAGGTGAAATAGGTGTCCATCATGATCCCATTGCTCTTTCTAAACCATTTATTTCTTTTCTCTTGTCCAAAAGTGCAGATCTTTTGAAGTTCAAGCCATCATACTCTTCTTATTATTACTATCATATCTATAAATCTTGGTCATTCATCATTCATTGATGACTTTATCACCTGTTCTATAACTTCTCTTCCACCTCTACTATTTAATGCTATCAACTCTCTGGGGTCTCAGTTCCTCTACTTCCTCATGTCCAAAGATTGTGTTATTTTTTCCATTCCAGTTCAATTGCCCATTCCTTTTTGTCCTCATCATTAACTGTACTAACTGCAAAATCTCAGCCTCTAACTTCCCACTTTATAAATACCATGTTCTAGGCTTAGAGCTTATTTACTCCATATGCACTCTTCCAAAATGCTCCACCTCCAGTTATGGAGAATTCTAATCCACTAAAAGGTAGCTGATTGCCAGACATGGTAGCTCACATCTGTAATCCCAGCACTTCGGGAGGCCAAGGCAAGAGCATTGCCTGAGCCCTGGGGTTCAAGACCAGTCTGGGCAACTTGATGAGACCTCATCTTTCAAAAAAAAAAAGGTAGCTGATACCTCTTGATCATTCTTCTCTTGTCTTCCTTTCTCTTCTTACCTAGTTTGAATTCCACTAGTATTTAATTAGAATGACTCCCTTGGAAACCCCTTCACTTTCTCTCCATTTTCATTCTAGCACACCCACATGGCAATGCTCCAACCCTGGTATTATCCCACAACATGCCTATTCTAGGTCTTTGCCTGAGAAGCTGAATTTGTCAGAGTACAATACACAATCATGCTATCTGATCTCCCTTTAAGTTATGACTACAGAAGCATATTTACCAGCTGTCATCATTCCCTACCACAGTTTCTACAATACTCCTAGCTACAACCTCTCATTCTTTAAAAAGTTAAACCCCTGGATTGTATCTTTCTTTGCATTACTTTTCCAACAAGGTGTTGATGACAGCAATATTCAAATAACCAGTCCATTTACTATTACTATAGCATGTCAGTTGCTTGACCTCTTCATTTCAATTTGTCTTGCCTTCAAACCTACTTCAGGACACACTTCAGTGTTTATGCCCTAGATCTCATTATTGATTGAGATCAGTAATCTCAATTTTATGTGTTCTTCAATCTCTAACTCCTATCTTTCAAATTACTTTCTTTCTTATACTTACTCTAAAACTCTTTTGGCTCTCTTGGGACATACCATCCATTAATCCTACCACCTTCTCATGGCAAATTCTTCCTCATCATACAAATTTAGAGCCAAAGATCCAACATTTAATCATTCCTTCCATTCATCCTCAGCTAACTTGCTTCCTGCCAAAAACTAACTCTATGTGTACTGCACATCTGCAATGAGCAGCCAGATGTGGCTAGAGAAAAATGCAACCATGCTGACTACTCTTTCAAATATGACCTTAAACCTCAAAAAGGCTAATACTCCCAGCAATATTCTGCATTTTTCTGACTTTCCCACTCTTCTGACACCCCTTTCATATCTTTTTTTTTCCCCCTCTCCCCAAGCCTGTGCACTAGCTCCATTCTTACTCTTAGCTGAAAGAATTGCCTCTCATTTTCTTAATCAAATATTTGGGAGATAATTCCCATATTCTTCCTACATCAAGTTTACCATCATTCCTATATCTGTAACCATACCCTCTACCTTCCCTCCTTTTGCAGTGGATGAACTGTTCCTGCTCCTATCTAAAGTTAATCCCTCCTTTTATTATCTGAATTCCATCCCTTGCCTCCACTCAAAGACTTTTCTCCTACAATTATTCCCTCCCTCAATTGCAGCATCAGTATTCTTATCAATATACAACTATGTTGCAATTTCTTCCATCTCAAAAATACCTCCCTAGATCTTCTAACACAAAGCCCATTTTTCTACTTTTATTTGTAACAAAACTCCTCGAGGAGATATCTGTGATGACTGTGTTCCCATTCTCAACTCCTCTGGTCAAGATGTTAATTTAGCAATCCTCTAAACTCACTCACATTGCCAAACCCAATCACCAATGCTCAGTCCCCCTACTATTCCAACTCTCAAAAGCCTGAGCACAGTTAATCACATCCTCGAAACGTTGTTTTCTCTTGACTTCAAGGATACCACACTGTATTGTTTTTACTCCTACTTCACAAATTGCCCTTTTCCATTCTCTTTGCAGGATGTTTCTTCTGTTTTTAACATAAAGTAATAGGATGACCAAGGTTTGGGTCTAGACCTAATACTACAGCCACACCCCAGGTGTTCTAATCTAGTACAGTAGCTTAATATTATCTGTATAATGATGACTCCTAAATCAGCAGTCCCGGCTACTCACTTAAATTTTACATGTACATGTCCAATCACTTACGAGACACCTCTTGGTATCTCCCAAACCCAACCCTTGGTTTCTACTTCACAACCCCAAAAATGTCTCCTTCCTTAGTCTCTCAGTAAATGAGCCACTACCTCATTACTAACTCATTTATCCAGTCAGACACCTAAGAGTAGTATTTGATGTTTTTCTTTTCTCAGACTCTACACATTCCAATCATCAGCAAGGCTATTTCACAGTACGATCTCAACACATATGCATGGAATGAATAAACAGATGAGTAAATTAGCAAGTGTGTATAACTGTTCTGTGCCAGGAGCAGAAATTATGAAAAACTACCCCTTACAGTCCAAAGAGATAAGCAACAGCATTCATTCTCACATGGCTTTTTAATAACTCATGAGGAAATGAAACCAGTAATAAAGTCAGATGCTAAGATTTATAGCAAAAGTCCTCACTTCTCAGATTTGTTCACTTCCCCTTAAATTACTGGCACAGCCTGCCCAGTGCTGCTATTTTGGGAGATCAAATTTCTCTTCTGTTAAACAGTTTAAATAAGTCCTGACATGTTGCATGTTTAAATTAAATTAAAATAAATCCCTGAACTTCTGTAATATATTGATTGTCAGCCATTGATTTTGTAACCACTCAGGTGAAAATCTGGAGAACAAAACTAATTAAAGTAACTTTCTAGATCAAAGGAGCAATAGCTTTGGTGTACCAGAGCTGAAAGATAATAATAAGCCATATCAAATTATCTCTGGGAACAACCTCTGAGAGTGGAATAAATAAGATGTTTTTTTTTCAACTTAATATTTTAATTCAATAATTTCTATTTGCTTTTCAAACGCAAATTCAATTTAAAAGGTAAACAGTTAATGTTTTTAGGAATGGAAAACATTAATTCACTTTTCTTCTCGTACACAAAGAACATTAGAGCCTATAAAAATGACTTGGGTCATTGCTTTTTCAATAAAAGAGCAAAAACTTGAGCTAGAGTTGACTCAGATATCCATTAGCATCTTAGGTTTATTGACTGTCATCCACATTCCTTTTAAGCTCTTTTGAATTCCGAGAGAACTCACTAGATGATAAGTGCACAAATCAGACACTCTAATAAATTGTTGCCTAAAGCCCAGGTTGTCAGTTCACGCCTTACACTGGCAAGTCAGGCAAGAGACAGTTAATCCTGACAAGGCCTCCCACAGAGGTACTCAGTGATCATAAGGGCAATTGGAAAGAAAGCACAGTTTATCACCATCCCTGGCAAATCATTTCATAACACATACACTCTTTATAGGAAGTCAGTGCACATGCTATCTAAATAGCTGTTTTATTGTATTTTTAAATTGTATTAATTTTTTGTTATATTGTTAGTTTCTATTAATTTTTTCAAGTTTTTCTTTTTTAGATTGGAAAATATAGTTTATTTTAAAAGTTAGAGAGAGAGAGAGACAAAAGAGGAGATTCACCTCCTCAAGGTAGGAGAGAGGGCCAAAGCTAGAAAACATGGTGGCCACAGCTTAAAGAGCCACGTGGATGCACCAGAGTTTAACAAAGCAATGGCTAGAAAGTAATTAGAGAGAGAGAGAGAGAGGAAGGGAGAGAGAAGAAATTCACCTCCCCAAGGTGGGGGAGGGGGCCAAAGCTAGGAAACATGAGCTGACCATAGCTCAGTGAGCACATGGCCTGGTCTGTGATCAAAAAAGCAACAGCATTTTATAGAATTCTGCTGGAAAGACATAAAAAAAAAAGCAATAGCAAAGTATTTCTGATCAGCAGTTGATTGAATCCATATCTGTGAAACCTGTGGATGTGAAGGGTCAATTGTGTGTTAAAAGAGGATAAAGAAGCAAATGGCTAGGAATGGAAAGGAGCAGACATTGTAAATGTAAGAAAAAAATTGCAGAGGACAAAGGGCCCTTGTATCCACTGAAAACTTTACTGAAAGTGTCACATGAAGCACACTTTTTAACATTCAGCAAGAAATTCTTGATGATTAATGGATGCTGACAAAAGATACTAAGAGAAATTGTGGTGACTTTTGGACAGTGGGACATGGTGGTTAAGAACTTGGGATTTGGGGATCATTTCTTTAAAAATAAAGACATTAATGCATGAAGCAGTTTGTGCAGGTGCTTCCTGCAGAAATCATGAAAAAACTACCATTTAAAGTCAAAGCTCTTCACTAACTACTATTTATGTGACCTTGAACAAGTTATTTAACTTCTTTACTTTCAGTTTTCTCCCCAAGAAAATGGATAATAATAGCACCTGTCCCATGAAGCTGATTTAAACATTGATCATAATAACAGCTCATATTTACATTGTTTACTAAATGCCAGGAACTATTACAGTATTTAGTAGCAATGTCATACCTCAGTATTTGTGGAGGATTGGTTCCAGGACCCCTGCAGATACCAAAATCCATGCATACTCAAGTCCCGCGGTGGGCCCTGGGGAACCACCAACTGGAAAAGTCTTCTGTGTTTGCAGGTTTCACAACCTGAGAATACTGTATTTTCAATCAGAGCATCTGGTTGCGGATAAAGAACCTGCAAATAAGGAGAGTCAACTGTATTTACTGAAAAAAAAATCAGGATATAAGAAAACCCACGCAGTTTAAACTTGTGTTGTTTAAGGGTCCACTGTATAAAATGACCCCTAAGTCCCAAGAGGTACTATAATAAGTAAATAGAGTTGTTATCCTTATTTTGTAGGAGAGGAAACTGAGGCACAGAAATGTGGTTCAAGGACCAGAGGCATCAGCATCACTTGGGAACTTGTAAGAAATGCCTAATATTAGGCCCATTACTGAATTGAAATCTGTTTTTCAACAGATTCCTATGCATATTAAAGTTTCAGAAGCACCTGACGAAAACCATGTGGATAAAAGTAGTGGAAGAGGGTTTTGAACCTTACAGGCCTACTTCTTTACTATACTATATTTACCTTTTTGCATAGATAATACATATAAAGTACCTAGCATATATTAAGTAATAAATATTGTTTATCATTATAATTATAAAGGAATGATTTGTACATAGTTATACCTGGAAGTAAATTTTTATTTATTTATTTATTTATTTATTTATTTAGCTTAGACTAAAAGAAAAAAGCTGAAATTATTACCAAACTTGGAATTGACAGAAATTTGAATCACAGAATTATAGTACTTCAATGTTAAAAAAGGAACAGGAAGACCTAAGAATTCAAAAATTTTGTTTTATTTCTATGGAAACTGGTGCTGTGAGAGAATTAATGGGACCAAGACCAGTCAGTAAATTGGGGGCATAGAAAGGACTTAAATTTGGTCTACAATGATAGGCCTGCAATCATACAATTATTATTGGTTTCTTTTATTCCTTGCTGCTGCATAGGTCAAAAAAGACAGTTGAATAAATAAACTATTAGCAAATGCAAATGGTTTCATATTACTGTGTAAAGCATTCTGCCAACCACAGAGGCTACTAATGTCTGTGAATATGAAATATCTGCATGATGTGCTTCTTCAGAAATCAGTTGTTTACTGGTTCTATAGCAGATCTTCTCATGGGTGCTTCCCTAGCATTTGACCAGGGCATTGATGTAAACTTAGTATTATATAATATTGTAACATTTGGGCAATAGTGTAATTTCTAATACTCCTTTCTATCCAACATTAATTATGATTATTATATCCATTTTCATAGGGATTTGTTTATTTATTTATTTATTTATTTATTTATTTTAACTTTTACTTTTTTGCTTTAAAGATGTGGGGCACAATTCAGGGTTAGGTATACAAATGTTCATTATGCAGGGACCCTTGTTGATGAGGTGTGCCCCACCTTTCCCCAGGCAGATTCCCACTACTGCCAATCCCACTTCCCTGCCCCTGCCCGGCAGTTTTCTGCTACTGTCAATCCTTTTCTAACAGTGTGACGATACCTGTTCAAGGTCCACTTATGAGTGAGAACATGTGATACTCAGTTTTTTGTTTCTGTGAAAGATCACTCAGTATTATAGACTCTAAGTCCATCCAGGTTGCTGTGAAGTTTATGATTTTGTTCTCCTTTATGGCTGCATAATATTCCATCGGGTATATGTACCACATTTTTTTATCCAGTCCTCTTTTGATGAACAACACAGTGGTTCCATGTTCTTACAACTGTGAACACTGCTGCAATAAACATATATATGCAGGTATCTTTTTTATGGAGTAATTTTAGTTCTTCTGGGTATATTCTCTGTAAGGGGATTGTGGGGTTGTATGGAAGGTCGATTTTTAGATCTTTTTTAGGGATCGCCACACTGTTTTCTGCAGAGGTTGTATTAATTTACACCCCCACCAACAGTGTAGAAGTGTTCCATAGGGAATTTGTTAAACGACAGTACTTTCACCTTTTCTAAATTACATCACATTTTTCCCATACTCAAAACTCCTCATCTTATAAATGTTTGTCTTTCGTTTAGTCCAGTAAGTTTTTATTTCCTGCCTACAACCTGCACACTAATAATCTTTAGCCTCTATAAAAACAGACACCTACTTTTGAATCTCTGTGTCTCCTCTTATCTCTACATTGTTTCAAGATACTCAATCATGCAAAATATATTCAGATCTTTCTTTCAGAAGGCTATTGCATTCTATCTTCAAATTGGTCAAAATGAATTTCTCTCAAAAGTCTTTTCTTTGCTAAGGATGATTGTTGAGAATAATGAGGATTTTATTTATATTAGGCATTTTATTCATCTTTACTACATTGTTGGCAATAGAGATCTGACATGCATGATCTCTAACTTCATTTCCCATACAATATTCTCTATATAAATACCAGCTAATGTTTAGTATTACTGAGTTTTAATTTGGATGATGTGATAGTTAATTTCACATGTCAACTTGACTGCACCACAGGGTGCCCATATATTTTAAACATTATTCTGAGTGTGTCATGTTTCTGGATGAGATCAACTTTTGACTCAGCAGACTAAGTAAAGAAGATTGCCCGCTTCAATGTAGACGGGCTTTATCCAGTCTTTTGAAATCCTAAATAAACCAAAAGGGAAGAATAAAAGAGAATTCACCCTCTCTGTCTCTCTTAGAGCTGGACATTGATCTCCTACACTCAGACTGGAACTTATACCATCAGTTCTCCTGATTCTTAGGATTTAGACTGGAATTACACCATCAGCTAGCTGTCCTAGGTCTCCAGCTTGCAAAGGCAGGTATCACGGGACTTCTTCTCAACCTCCATAATTGAGCCAATTTCTCATTTTATATATATATAAATATATAAAATATATATATTTTATATATATAATTACATATTATATATATATAATATGATTGGCTCTGTTTCACTGGGGAACCCTGATTATTTCAGTTGTTCACTGTCCCTAAATTTCCCCTCTGTGCTTACTGCTGTCTAAGCATGGCTCAGAATTCTCTTTCTTTTTTTTTTTTTTTCCTGAGATGGGGGTCTTACTCTGTTGCCCAGGCTAGAGTGCAGTGGCATGATCAGGCTCACCACAGCTTCAATCTCCTGGGCTCAGGGAATCCTTCCATCTCAGCCTCCCAAGTAGCTGGGACTATAGGTATGGATCACCATGCCTGGCTTATTTTATTTTTTGTAGAAACAAGATTTTGTTATGTTGCTTAGGCTAAACTCAAACTCCTGGGCTCAAGCAATCTTCCCTCCTCAGCTTCCCAAAGTGTCAAGATTACAGGTGTACACCACCGTGTCCTATGATTCAGAATTTTCTGTGGACTTTTGATGTGAAGTAGTTGTGCCTTCCTGTTTAAAATAAGTGAAGTTTTAAATCTACCCTTTCTAGACTCTAATTATTTTCCTTCAAGTGAATTTCCCTTAAGAACTTAAAGAAAAAGTGGAAAGCTTAATGTATGCTTAACTGTTGCAAAAATTAGGAGAAAAAATTGGAATATTTACAATTTGGTTATCTAAGGATGTTTAGATTATGGGTGATGTTAGTTGTTTTTTTTTTTTTTACTTTTCTATTTATTTCAAGATTAATATGATAATATATTAATACTAATTTTGAAAAAAACCAAAATTATAAAAAACCAGAATGTTTGGGTTCAAATTGGCATGTGGATAGTAATCTCCAACAATCAGCACAAGCATCACAACAAAATATAACCCCCCAAAATTTTTTAAAAAATAAAAAATATAAAAGCCTGATCAATTTACAAAATTAAAAATAATAGGTGATCACAAAGCAGAAAAAAACTAGATGATGATAAACTTACATAGGCTTCCACTCATAGCACATTTCAGCCTTAGGTGAAACAGAAATCACCAAAAACACTAAACCAAAACTACAATCTCAGATCATTTGGACAATACCAAAAATAAGAATACTACATATAACAACTTGGAAAATATGGCCAAGCTATAGTGTCAAAGAAATTTACTTTAAATGATATTATTAATTTTCAAAAATTAAAATAAATGAACAAATACATTAGAAAGAGGAAAATAAAACAAACTTCAGGAAAGCAAGCAGAAATTATTAATAAAGTAGAAATAAGTAGATTAGAAAATAGTGAAATAGAGGTAAATTCATGTCTATAAATAAATTTAAAAGCTACTTATTTTAAAAAGAACAATAGAATAAGCAAGTTAGGTAAATATAATTTAAGAAGAAAGAGAAAAAATTAAAAAGACACATCTGAAATCAGAAAATGTCCAGATTACAATATTTTTTTTAATCTGAAAAAAGGAAAAGATCAACAACCATAGAACAAATTGGGGAAAAACATCAAAGAAATTTTTTCAGAAATAATCCATGGTCTGCACACTTGATGGACAAATACTTCTGGTCTTTCAAGTAACAGATAACTACTCTGTTGCTTAAGCAGTTAAAAAATACAGGAAAAAGATGAAATGCCTTCATTAATTTTACCAATCTAAAAAAATTCATGTACAGAAATGTGATAAAGCAAATAGAAGGAAATTACAACCTCTCTAATTAATAAATATCAATACAAAATTTATAAATATAACACTAGCCAATAAAAATCAGTAAAACATTCAAAAGAAAAAACAAATCATAACCAATCAGGATATATTTCAAAACTGCTAACAGTTCTTTAATATATAAAATTATATAAAATTAAATGTAATTTATCATATCAGTAAACCAAGTGAGGTGAAATAACCACCTCAATATATGTTGAAATAACTTTTAGAAGTGATTAATCATTTATTCCTGGCAATTGGAAAAAGTATTCATGCAATAGAAAAAAATGTTCTCAGTCCAACAGCCAATAGTCAGTTTCATACCTATTCTCAAAACACCAGAGGTATTTCCATTGAGAAATGTGCTTGAAGACACAATTATTTATTACTGTTCTAAAAGTCTGAATAAAACTAGTAAGATAAAATAAATTATAAATTTAAAGAAGGGAGAAACAGATTCATTATTATTTTCATGTATTGTGATTCCTTATCGACAAAGCATGGGAGAATCTACCACAAAAAATTTTTTAAAGCTAATAATCTGAAAATCCAAGGTTAAAATATATATTTTAGCTATTGATCTAGTTTGGCTGCCCAGAAGCATTCTCTAAGATTGTACATTCTACTTTGGAGGGTAAGGTTTTCCATACCAGTGCAGTAAATGGAGCATATGACCTACTTTTTTCTACTTATGAAATAAGATTACACTTGGTAAGACTAGTTTTTTTCCTTAATTTTTATACTCAATGGAGGAACTCAAGATTCAATGTCAAAGTTTTCCTCGAGTCTTTTGAGAAAATTCCATCTTAAATTACATCATATAGTCAGCAGTTGCCATATTTTTTTTTTCACTCGATAGAACATGTTTTAAGTCCTAGGACATGGAGAAGGGCACTAAAGATACAGAGAGGAACTTTACCTAACCCAGTTTGTTATCTAATAGCAGAAAAAGACATATACACAAAAATTCAAGTGGGACACCTCAATATAATAAAAGCATGTGTTATGAAATCATAAAGAAGGCAGAGAAATGCTTAGGATCCTTTGAAATATACATTGAGGGTCCTTATATATAATTATAGACCACAGCTGTGTATGGACTAAGGACAGTTTTGAAAATGATTGGGTTAACACAGCAGCTAGTCCAGAGAAACTAGATGATACCTTAGTGTTCAAATTTATTACCAAATTATAGTGAACAGGCAGCTACTTGCTAAAAAGAAAAAAAAAATTGCTAGACAATCCTTTAAAAGACACTTTGGCCTTGATTTGTGTTGTTGAAGTACAATGGCCAACTGGATTGAAGCTGCTACCCAATCAGCAAGCATACTTCTAGGGCATAATACTAATGTGAAACTCCTTGTATTCCCAAAGCATTTACCTACAGCCTCTTGTACCATAACTATAAATCTCAGCCAGGCTACTGAAGCCAACCCTGAGCACATTCATGCACTTTGTGAGATTTTTGGCCAGATGCTGGAGCAGCGACCATCTGGCAGGTAGAAGTGGGACAACTAGACCAAGGACAAGAACTGCTTTCAGACTCTGTGGAGGCCTGGTAAGCAGCAATAGGGTTATGAACTGAGCCCCAGCAACCAATAAACCAGGAATCAGGGATCAAGAACGCAGCTGCTCTTATGTAAACATAAGACTGGCTAGAGCACAAGTTTAGGGAAAGGGTCACAACTGCAGTGAGCTTTGCAAACAACTTCAGACACAAATTACAGATTAAAATTGCATACAGTTCTTTAATTTGCTCAGTGTGGAAGACTAAAATAAAGCTTGATTTAACATAAATCATTTCAGCCTCAAGTACAGAACCAATTAAATATTTACTGAATATCCTATATTCTATATTCTGATCTATATTGGGAGCAACAGAGAAATCCAAAACAAGTGTAAGATATGGTCTTTGAATTCAAGATAATAGCAACCTAGATGGTAAGTCATATACTCCCAAAGTAGCTAAAGTTATTCCTCAAAGCTTTAAATACAATTACAAGTAATTATTAAGTTAATTTTTTTATCTATTGCTCTAAGATGCTCTAAACTCCACAACCATCACTGCCTCATTTACCACTTTATTTTTAGTCCTAACTACATAGTAGCTGCACGATAAATGAATAAATGGATATATGATTGACATGTTAGAAACATTTTTAAAGTTATGTATTATCTGAATTGGGCTTAATGTAAATAAGCACAAAGAATGGAGAGACCTCTAAGGACTTGAGTAATGGGAAAAGGCTAATTACTTTAACATCATCTCTGAAGATTAAGACAAAATCAAACACATCCAAAAATAGAAGATTAAAATTTTACTTAAGGTGTTTACTAAAATCTACTGAACTCCAGAAGCCACCACTTAGGTACTGCTACCCCTCAATTGTATCTTCTAGGTTTCTGTGCTGTTCCCTACAGATTTGCTAACAGTGGAAATAAAGTCCCATCCCTTAAATTTTCCACAGCATGAAAGACCAGTCTGTGAAGGGAAGTAATAAATTGCTAGTGAATTTGGAGGTGAAGTGTCATGAATACAACCAAGGAAGTTATCTACACCATTGGTAGAGGTAGCTACTCATGGCCACTCCTAGCCAATTTGAAAGTCTGTGGATGAGGGCATCACCTCTTTTCTGGTGGTCTCCAAAAGTCCAATGAGAAAGAGTTCATCAGAGTAGTGTCACCAAGCTTAGGCTTGAAGTTTTCCAGCACCTGCATGTCTTCACCTAAATTCATGATTAACTAAATGAGCCACAGTGGTGATAGGGATGTTCTGGCCACACACATAATAGGTTGATTTTCTTTGAAATATTTAATGACATAGTAAATAACGAAATATTTAGTAAATACATTTTCATTGTTTCTTTTTATGGTATTGCTGATAGAATCCAATCAACACTTCTCATATTTGACCCGCACTTTCTTCTTTCAGAATTATTCCCTCACTGCATACAGACATGAACTTTCCATATTTTCTCATGTTTTTTAAAAAGTTAGCTCTACATTGATTTTTTTAATTTATAATGTAAATGCACATCTCTACTCACAAGCTTTTGCTCTATTGGGTCATGGTGGAATTAATTATTTTCATAAAACATGACAAATAATTAGTGGTCTCCAAATTGAGTACAAGCCTCCCTGGATTATATAGAAATGTTCTAAGGATAGGGAAGCATGGGTAACTTTAAAGCAAGGAAATTTCCAGATTCTTGCCTTCATTCTGAGAATGCACCTGCAGTAGAGACATCTTGCTGGTCCTTTGCCTTCACAACTACACACATGTAAATGCAGATGCACTTTTTACTTGGATGCAAAGTCTTCTGACAGCTGCCATTCATCAATCACATCTCTGCTTGCTTATTCTTATCATAAATCTGATAGATTTATATTAATGAGAATGTGCTAGAAATTAATATGCTTTTTGTACACTTCATACCCTGCATTATTTTGACTATTGAATTCCATTGAACCCTAATTCATTCTAATAATCAGTAATATTCAAGTGCAGATAATGAGATAAAGTATCTCATGATGAGACTTCATCATATAAAGTTTTTTTTTGGCAGGGAGGGGGTTTAAAATAAAATAAAGTTTGCTTTTATGTTTATAAATATAATTATATAACTATAAAATTTTGCAAGACAAGTAATAAAGTTAAATGTATTCAGAATACAATTTTTATTACTTAGTGACATCACAGAAAAAATGTTTATTTAAAATCTCAATTCATATGCATATTTTAATAGTAAAGTATATATGGTCAATATAAGACATCCAGGCATTCAAAAAAAATTACAGTAGATTAAAAACACATAGGGAAAGTTGAATGGAAATACATTCAAGAAGAAAAAGTTATATGAAATTTCTGACTATTAAAATGATCTCATTCATGTGTTTTTAAATGAATCATTGTGGCTATTGCATTGCTTTTGTATTAAAATTCTATTGAAAATATGTTAAAGTGATTTGAAAGTTTGTTTTAATGTTAATATTTACAATTGGCCAGATATAACATCATTTTCAACACATTAAACTTACAGTAAAAAGAAAATTAATTGTTAAAGTGGAAGAAATACATACAATTTTCAATATTATAATTTGTAAGTGGTGTGCAAGCAAAAAGTTGGAAGTCCCCTTTGGTAGCCCATGAAAGATTACCATATGCACACTCAACCACTCATATTGGTGCAGGCTCAACTGACATGCTTTTGCTCTAAGGCCTAAATTCATCAGTTGGAGCATTTCTGTAGTTGGCATTATATTTCCTAGGAATCTAGTCTACACCAAGCCCAGGCTGATTCCTCCAGTCATTTCCCTAACATAAGTGGAGAAAACATCAGACTTTCAGGTCCCCACTGGCAAGTTCTTCTGAAAACAATATATTGATTAAGACACACAGCCACACACTGAGCCAGATTAATCTAATTTCCCATTTCTTAAATCTTCAATGATACAATTTTACTAAAGCTACATTCAATTTACATTACTCAAGAGAATATTTAATATTCCAGTTTTCAATTTATGCATTCATATTTAAGTGATTTTTCTAAAAGCATTGGGTGATGGCCAGATATGGTGGCTCCCACCTGAAATTCCAGCATTTTGGGAGGTCATAGTGGGAGAATTACTTGAGTCCAGGAGTTCAGCAACATAGTTGCACCTTAACTCTACAAAAAAATTTTTTTTTAAATCGTCAGGCATGGTGGCATGTACCTGTAGTTCCAACTACTGGGGAGCCTGAGATGGAAGGATCACCTGAACCCAGGAGTTCGAAGCTGCCGTGAGCCATAATCATACCACCACAACCCAGCCTGGGCAACAGAGCGAGACCTTGTTTCAACAAAAAAAAAAAATAGTGGCTACATACAGTAAGTATATTAGTTTTGGGGGACTGTATTAGAGAATGCTGACAAGCCATTTCAGATCTCCTTGGCTTCGTCTGTCATTCCAGCCACTGCTGTGACAGACAGTGCTGCACAGTCTCTGATCTACTTCATGTAGGTGCAACCTGACAGTGCTATACATCAGTCCTGTACCATGCATAACTTACCTTTCACCCTGGGACTTCTCTGTTGATACTACAGAATAGGATATCACAAAAACTTGTACCCAAGATGCATTACATAGGGTTTCTGGAGCAACCTCGTGAAGAGGTGGCTGACAATAGAATTCTTGTTCACTGGCTTTCCCTGCTTCTTGCTTTGTTGCTCCTCATCTGCTCTCTAGAAAAAACATTACATATGTAACATATTTGCATATGAAACTTGCCCAGATGTTCTGCTTACTGGGGATCCCAGTCTGTGACTGGGTTGATATCATTAAGGGTCCTAGAAAGCATATATTGAGCAACAGATTTTAAAACTGGATCATTTGTGGATCAGATGGCAATAAAGACCCTTTACTTTTATAGTAAATGGATGGTAATAATCCATAGCATAAAGTAGAATCACAATTACTCATTTTTTTAACTTATGATTTGTTGGGATAAGATATAGGTTGAATGTGAGCCAGTGGTATATCACTTTAATAACATGGAAGCAATAATACTTATAAGGATTGCAGACTAGGCTGGCTTTTGTTAGCTCTCACCCAACTTGATAATACTTCTTTGCATTGATTTTCCTTGAAAAAAGAAAATGATAAACCTAAAGTATTCAACTGTGAAAGTCACTGTGAAAACCAAAGGGTCAACATGGAAGTTTTGAACCCTAAAAGGAAACTCATCTCTTACAGCTTCAGGTCAAGCTATATTGGATACTGGGCATGGATTCTAATTGCAAGGGTGACAGGCTTGCACAGGAAAATAAATACATAGACTTGAGAGTGACCCATGTCAAATTGGGACCCTTATAACAACACAAAGGGGCCCTGAGACCTGATGAAGATGTTTAGAGGAAAAGCTTGAGACTCTTGAATTCTCTAATTCCCTAAAACCCTCCATAAAGGCAAAAGCAGAGAGAAGCAACCTGGATATCCTGAAAGGCCTCACTTGATGCAGATAACTACAGGCTGACATTCTCCCTCCTCAAGATCCACTCCCACCATTTCTCATTGCCCCCAGGTCAATGACAGGTCAGGTATTAACACAGCTGACATAAAGATATACAGCCTACACTCTGGGAAGAAACAGCTTACACTTGAAGGAATTGCAGTACCTGGCTAATAAGTACCACAGGAACTGGAAGAACACCTGTTGGAGTGACTTTTGAGGGTGTTGGTCCAAGAAGAGAAATACAAACCCAGATAAGGGAGAATTTAGTGAAAAGAACCAGTCTTACCACACTGCAGGGATGCTTTTTTGAAGCCTAGACCTGACAAGTCCATAGTAAATGAACTAAAACGTGCCAGAACTTCTTTGGTTAAGAAAGTACTTAGGGGACTCAGAGAGGTTGCAATGATAAAATGGATTTCTTAGTAAGACCAGAGAACCTAACCCATGTCTCTGTTCCCTAGGAAGGTCCAAAGGATACTCCTTTTACTAAAGCAACAAGAATGCATGGGAGAGGCATGGCGGGAGAATGGGAAGCCTTTAAAAAAACTCATTGAGGGAATGTCCTAAAATACAGTGCTGACAGTAAAAGATAGTGCCATGCAACTCTGCTTCCTAGTGTCAAAAAGAGTGATAGGATCCCAGAATAGGAGAGATCAAGAGTTGGCACCTAATTGTCAAAAGCAAGATAGATATATAGTTACAAAGTCTTAAGAGTAGGAAGATATAGGCCAGGCTCGGTAGCTTAGCCTGTAATTCCAGCACTTTGGGAGGCTGAGGCGAGAGGATTGCCTAAGTTCAGGGGTTCAAGACCAACCTGGGCAACTTGATGAGACCTCATCTCTACAATAAATCACAAAAACTAGCTGCGTATGGTGGCGTATGTCTGTAGTTCCAGCTACTTGGAAGGTTGAGGAGGAGGGATCGCCTAAGCCCAGCAGGTCAAGGCTGCAGTGGCCATAAGCGTGCCACTGTACTCCAGCCTGGGTGACAAGAGTGAGACTCCAACCCCCCCCCAAAAAAAGAGTAGAAAGATATAGCAGGAATTTATTGAATAATAGAAATCCACCTTGAATGAAGTGAAGGAGAAAAAAAAGAAATATTACATTCAGGATCAGGTCCAGAAGGCACAAGTAAATTACATGAAGAGGCAACCCTGACTACCATGTCACATACCTTTGATGCACTGTCATTAATCAGCTTATTTATAAAGTCTCAAGAGAAGGGAAGAGATGTTTTCTTTCAACCAACCAATGCAGGTGGAAACAGACCTGGTGCACAAATGAGTTAGTGCAATATTGGTCCATCAAAAATGGACTTCTGTTGTAATATATTCTCACTCAAGAGTGTTCCTAAAGGGCAGTAGTGAAAGGAAATCTTCCTGTTAGAAATGTCTGCAAATGGTCTATTTGGTTATTTACTTTATGTGGGTAGAAAAACGGTCCAAGGTACTGATATATATGAATTCCTGGAGAGTATTGAATGGCTTGAATGGTTGTTAGAGTTCTGGAAGGAATTAGATTGAAAGATTGATGATCAAAATATTTCTGATGAAGAGGTATGTGAATGACCCATGAGAGATGGTCCAAGGAATGCAGGTTCTCTTTTTCATGATAATGCCCACCAGAGAGCATCCCATTGCAGAATAATCAATAAAAAACTAGGTTGTTCAAAGAATATTCATAAACCTCTCTCTTTTGCCAATCTAGTACTGACAAAATAAATCCATGAACATAGTATCCATGGTGGCAAGGATGAAGACTATATATGGGATCCGTTTTTATGAAATCTGATCTAACTACTGTCACTCCTGAGTGCCTGATCTTCCAGCAACAGAAATCAATGTTGAATGCTCAAGAAGGAACAATTCAATACGGAACAATGCCTCGGATAGCAGCCATCCACTTGATGGAAGGTTGATTATAATGGATTTCTTCACCCTGAAAGCAACACAATTTGTCCTTTCTAGAATTTGCATTTACTCTCATAAGAGGTTGCCTTTGCTGTCCAAATTGCTTCTTATGGTACTGTGTCGGAGGGTTTAAAGAATACCTGAGCTATCTCATGATATTGTGCACAACATTGCCTTAGATCAAGGAGTCCATTTTATTGAAAAGAAGGTGTGACAATGGGCACATGACTATTGGCCTTACCATGTTCCCCATTACTTAGAAGTAGCTGGTCCAACAGAACAGTGGAAGTCTTGTCAAAGGCTCAGATAAAAACCAGCTTGAGGAAATGGACAAGGGTTGGGGTGATGTCCTCCACAATATGGTATATAAAAGGGAGAGGGACTCAAAAAACCAGGATGTATTCATTTAAAAATCATGTCCTTTTCTTACATTTTTAAACTTCAATCAAAGTTTTTCCCACTGCTCAAAACAATTTTTGAACTCGCCAATTTTGATGTCTTTTAGTGCTTCTGCTGTGTTTTGTTTCACCTCTTTCACACAGGCAAGACATTTCCATCTGAAGACTTTTTTTCATCGGGGGGGAAGATGTCTTTCAAGGTAAGATCAGGTAAATAAGGAGGGTGGGGCATTGGGATCATGCTGGGTTTTGGTCAAAAACTGCTGAACACTCAGCACAATGTGGGCAGGTATGGTCATAAATCACCCATCATGAAATGCGCAAATGCATTGAAAGAATCTCCAGCAACAACTTGTTGAAGATGAGTACAACTTTTCACAACAATACTAGCTGGTGCACTGTTGCCAATGGGTTCCTAGAAACTTATGTAGTAAGAGAAACCTGTACTACAAGGGGCCTAACCTCCAAAAGATTCTGGGGTTTTGTGGGTCCCCCCCTTACATGTTGCACCAACAGCTAAACAACGATGCTCTGTCCTCAATAGCTGTAATGCATGAGTCTCAGGAGAAAAAAGTAAAAATCAGGATTGCCTCTTCTCACCATGACTCCCAGTATTCTATTTGTGTAAAGTGTGCTGCTTGCCTTCCACACTGGAACTTCTCAAAGTAAGGGTCACCATGACATGACAAAGTAAAGGACACCATGGGAATGCATTTCACTTGGAAGTTTAGAAAAGTTATTCCTCATAAGCCAAACCTTTGACCAATGGGGGGTTGGGAGTAATGGATAAACATTTCCTCTAAAATACATTTCATGCTATTTCTTAAGAGGTTCTGTGGGATCAAGCAACCTGTCTTTCTCACAGAAGTTCAAACCTGATGGCACTTCCTGGCATTGTCTCTCTCCTTCTCTGCTTCACTTCCCCTTTCCCTCATTCTTGCCCCTGCAATAAAATCCTCAGTAAATTACTGCCTCTCAGCTACAATGCCCTCTTCTCCATTTTGCACTGCCTCTCACCCCTGCATATCAACCTGGATAAATTTTATTAATGTTCTCTTACTCCAGGAAGCATCCTTTGATTCCCCTTTCCAAGCAGTGTCCCATGGTGCCCTGAGCATATGTCCTTTGTTGAACAGACCATGCGATAGTTTAAGTAACAGTTCAACAATCTGTTTGCTTCTAAAGACAAGTATCATATCATTTGGATTCCTATATCCCTAGTGCATAGCTTGTTTTCTGAGTCATAATATGCAATTAATAAATTTTTAAGTGAATCTATTAAAAGGAAAAAGACTAAGACATTTTACTCAACAAATGTTTACCTAAAAATTTAAACAGAGTAGCTTTTGACAAGAACAAATCTCCTATCTTTGAATTTCTACATTAGAGTAGACAGGTCATCCCTGTAATCGTAAGTCTCACTTCCTACCTGTGTGGCGCTCCAACACCTGCTATCAAGTGATTAAACTGTTCTGACGCAGGAATCGTCCTGGCCTGAGGCCTAATGCTTTAAGGGGTCCTGGTTACCCATAGCTCTGAGTCAGTGTTGAGCCATTCTCACTGACAGCTCATGGTACCACAGGTCCCAAGTGACTGGATTCTACTTTTTCATATTGCTAGTATTTGGGCTTAGTTATTGCCTAGTTTTTCATGTTTCTGCTTTATATTCTAGTTCCCCCAATGTCCAAGTCATCTGCCCTTTATCTCTGTCTTCTGGAGAACAAGTGTTGATCCTGCTGGCTGCCTTCCAACTAGATCTGGATAAATTGACCTCTGAATCTCTGTGAGTCACCTGCCCCAGATCTAAGGCTGGTTTGGACCAAAGGTACATGTGTGCTATTTGTCCTTCCTGCTGTTTGGCCTGGCATCCATATTTGAACCTTCCTTTAGATTCATTTCATTTAGACTTACCAGGACTTATGATTCTGACCTTCCCCTGTCTAGTCTCATCGTTTGTTTTAGAACCTACGTTAGAAAACTTCCCCCAAATTATTAATCTTTTGAGTAAATCCATATTTTATTATTATATATTAAGTTTTCTTAAACAAATACCTGTAATACAAAGCAGAATCAAGTATAGAAATGAATTTGAAGGTGATAATTCTGAGTGGACCGAAACAATTCAGAACTTTGTATAAGATGTTTTAGAGTCTGATAGAAAGCATTTCTTAGAGACTCACTGGGTGTGAACAAGTTCTCTGACATCAAAAGACGGAAAGCATACATTTACATGGCAGCTACTTCTTAGTTTATCAGCCTCCTTCTAGTTACCTGACTTAAATTATTTCATTAAAAAGATTGACTTAGCTTAACAAAATGCCCTAAAATGCAAGCCATTTTTGCATCTCCCTAATTTCTAGAATAATATTGATGGAAAAAAAGATGTTGAAACTTTGTCTCAAAATAAGACTTGGGCACTATTTACACATTTATATAAATTAGTAACATTTTCTTTATGTTCAGGATCAGTTGGCATTTCTCCCACTCATCTGCATCCTTCCCTTAAGTAATAAATGACTTCCCAGTTTAACAACACCTCCATATTGAGCACAAGACATGTGGCACTTTGTCTTACATGGATGCCTCTGTTTTTATAAATATCATGAATGCAGCTATCTGCTCCAAGCTCTCTTTTCTTGCTTTTCCTCTTTTTAATTTCATGGAAACCCAAGCTTGGGGACACTATGGATGTCCATGCTACTTCTCATCATCGGTATTTTAAATCATTTCTAAATGGCCAGCCAAGTCATCTTTGGATCTTTGACTTCCTTCTTAAAGAAAAACTTTCCCCTTCATGTTCATGTTATTACTTAGTTGTTGGAAAGTTGATCAAGACACTGAATTGTTTAATCTGAAACTTTTTAAGGAAGAAAATTGTGTTTTGCTGAGTAAAGTGCAGCATGCTGCATTCTTTGGATTGAAGATGAGGTATTGATTTTTTTTATGCTATTTGGTTTGGGGGCATTACTGTTGAATTATTATATTTCTTAGAATTGAACACTTCACAAATGCATCCAAGATGGCCTTTTATGGATTAAAATGCTTCTGAACAGTACATTAATAAATCACCAGTATGTGAGTAAAATATTGATTATATATTTCTTTCCCCCATTAATTTGAACTTTACATCTAGTATTTCAGTTTTTTCTGTAATGAGATGACATTATATCCACATTGATTATAGCCTAGAAATGTTTTCAATTAAAATTTCAAAGTAAAAAGTTCTTAGTTTTAGAGAAAATGGGCTGAAAACGAAATCTAATGTAACAAAATAATTTGTTTCATGTCTATGGCTTAACAGTGACTTTTTCATGAACTCAGAAAGATCTCACTGGAAAAGTATTCATCTCATGAGCTGCCACAAATAGCTGAGAAAGTAGAGTTTAGACTGGCTTTAAGCATTAGCTCTTGATTTAATCAAAAAGAGGAATTTTTAAATGTTCATAAAACTTAGCCTACAGAGATGCTAACCTACCTCATGTTCTCCCACTTAGACCATGTAAATGAACCTTTTTGCATAATGTGGTTATAGCCAATGTCCTGGAAATATCACTATTATCATCCTCATGATCATCATCACCACCATTGTGTACCCAACTATAGGGTGGGCATAGTGAGATTGAATCCTGGAGTTTTCAAGAGGTTAATTTAAAAAAAAAAAAAAGGGTGTCAATGTCAAATACAGTTTCAAGAATAGAAGGTGGGAACTGGAAGTAGATCAAAGCTGGGGTTAGTCACCAGGTGTCTAATCTAAATATATTAAGAGTTGAGAGAGGGAATCTCAGCTGACACTAGATCCTATTTTTTTTTTTTTTTTTTTACTTTTGAACCTCTGCTTTTTCACAGCTATTATCACAACAACAGGATATAAAATGCTAGTGGAGGAATATATTTACATTTTAGCCAAGCAAAAGAACATGACACTAATGGTTAAAAAATGGCACGTGGAAGAAAAATGAGAGATAATTATAAGAAAGGGCTGGGCTTGGAGTTAAATCCTTATTAGAGCCTATAAAGTGCTAAACACATTAGGGTAAGTTTTTACTCTTCAAATCAAGTGTTTGTGGTGTTGATACTATTTTTCCTATTTTACACATGAGAAGTTGAACTCAGAAAGTTTAAGCAACATGCCCATGACTATTCAGCTGGGAGTCCTGAGGCAGAATTGAAAACCAAGTTCAGCTGATGAAAAGACTGCTTATTCTACTAAAAATGATTCTCAAACCTAGCTTCACACTGCTTCTCTGAACAAAGTACCTCTGCCTGGGCACCACTGAAGGTCAACTGAATATGAGTCTCTAAGGGAGTCAAATGTCAGTACTTTCTGAAAGGTCTCCAAGTAACAATGATGTGTTACCAAGGTTGAAAATACTGTGCAAGCAGAAGGCTATCTAAATGGAGGGAGCTAAGGAGCAGTGAAAAGTCCACCTGTCCAGGACACAAAGTAACCAATATTTCTAAAGACTTTATTGACAGAGTTTCTGTAGCAGCCAAGACAACTGTTTTTGGCCAGAAAGATATCAGCAGATGATTCCTTTCAGCATGTTTACCGCTAATTCATAGTCCAAAAGGAAGGTTGAAAAACAATGATAAGTGAATATAACTTCCTGATAAAAACTTAGGATTGCATAGATATTTCCTGGAGGAAATTGAGCCATACGAATTCACATAAAAGGCCACTGCAAAAAAATAAAATAAACAGAGCTTACAACGTGTACCTTCACTTTACAAGGCCTCTTTGCTTTTCAGAAAAATTCAGTACCTGAAACTTCAGGAAATGTAGGGAACAAGAACAAGAGAGGGCTCCAACTGGAGTCTTACAACAAGCATATGGAGCTTATTTAAAGATTATAAATGGAGGGCATCACTAAAAAAGGATAGAGATCAAAGAGAAGAGTGCCTAGGATTGAATCTTAAGTATCTCAAGAGACTCTTAAGGAGTGGGCAGGACTAGTACTCCTTACAGTACCAGAAGTGAAAAAGTGTTAATAAATAACAAATAGTTCCACACTGATGAGTACATGTGAAAGGGACACAGGAGTCAATGAAAAGAGTTATCAGTGACCAATGCTGGAAAAATTTGAGCTACAAAAGAAATAAACTAGTATTCAATTATACTGCAGAGAATAAAATAAATATTCATGAACTCATTCTGATATAAAGATTGAATAAATAAGTATATGGTGGAGAAGAGACAAATCCACCCTGAAGAATTTCTAATAATATGTAGATACTCCACCCTCAAGGAGAGGGGCATAACTCCTCGCTCCTTAAGCATGGGCTACACTTAAGGACTTCCTTACCAAGAGTACAGTGGGAAAGAGGCAGGGGGAGAATCATGTGAGAGGGGAGCAGCCAAAAAACATTACCTAGACCAGGTGATCTAGGTAAACATCAACAGTGACAAATCATGTTGATAGTATGTACCTTAGATCTATGATAAAAAAATGACATTTTATCTTTGTCAGTTTCCTCTCCCAAACCTCAATCTAATCATGAGAAAACATTAGACAAATCTAATAGAGGTCTTTCTGCAAAAGACCTGACTGGTACTCCTTAAAACAGCCAAGGTGTCAAAAACAAAAATAGTTTGAGTCTGTGACAACCAAGAGTAGCCTAAGAAGACATGACAACTAAATGTAATGTATCCCGGATAAGACCTTGAGACAGAAGAGGGACATCAGGTAAAAACTAAGGAAAGTTGAATAAACTATTATTAATAATGTATCAACATTAGTTCATTAATTGTAACAAATGTACCATATTAATGTAAGATGTTTATTACATTAATTATAACAAATGTACCATATAATGTAAGATGTTTATTACAAGGGAAACTGAGCATGGGGTATGTCTGTATACTCACTCCGTACTGTTGTTTCACTTTTTCTGTAAATCTAAAATTACTCTAAAAAATAAAATCTATTTTCTTTTAAAGTAGAGTATTTTATAGACTTATTTCAGGCAAGGCCAATTTGAATAAATTAACTGGATAATGATGTAACAAAATAAGTCATTTTTTAAAAGAGAACACCTATCCATAATACAATGAAAATAACAATGATATTTTTTATTAAGTACTTCAAAATTATTATCTTACTAGATATTCATCACACCTCTATGAAGAATGCAGAGGGGAAAACATAAGAGATTATAAAATGCACAATAAATCTTTTAAATCAAAATACACCTGAAGTGAAAAAAGCAAAGACCTTGAAAAATTCACCACGTGATTGAGCAGGTATAGATCTCAAAATCTGTAAGGCAACTTGGATGAATTTCTCCCTGGTGAAAGAGTACCTACTCTACTAAGTAAAAGGTGCTTCTTTAAGGAGTTTGTCATTATCTGACCTCTCCCCTCCTTATGAATTTCTCATAGAAACACACTGGGTCTTACTTTTAAATCACCTTGAATGTAGCTTTTCAAATTTGAAAACGTAAATTTCAACAAGTTTAATTAAGTTGAATATGTGTGTATTATACTCTGATCTGTATGTTATATAAAATTAAAGAGTTAAGATTTTAAATAGTCAAATTCCAATAAGTGTTAGTGGGCCCTATATCTGACAGTAGTGTTGACATATTTAAAAGAATTAATAATAAAAACTCCAGAAATCCAAGAACCTCTTGATAGCTTAAGAAGCTAAAATTTGAGAAAATTTCTCACTGAAGAAATACCATTCCAAGGAAAAACTACTTAAACTGCAGAAGTAGTTAATCCAAGAGATTTGCTGCAAACCTTTCACTAACTTCTAATTAAATATAGATTTTCTTCTATTATATAGACTAGTAACCATAGAGGTTTTTTGGGTACCTGTAACTTTATCTCCATTAGAAATCTCAAATATTTGTGAAAGAACAGCCTGACTCTGTGGCTCATGCCTATAATCCCAGCATATTGGAAGGCTGAGGTGAGAGGACTGCTTGAGCCCAGGAGTTTGAGACTAGCGTAGACAACATAGATAGACATTATCTCTACCAAAAAAAGCAGGGAAAAAACCAAGATGGACATGATAGCACACAGTTGTAATTCCAGCCACTAAGGAGGGTGAGGCAGAAGGATTGCCTAAACCTAAGAGGTCGAAGCTGCAGTGAGCCATGACTGTGCCACCAGCCTGGGTGACAGAGTGAGACCCTGATTCAAACAAAAAAGAAAAATAACAAAAAATAAAATATTTTAATATCACTGGATAGTTTTTACAGATACCTTGAAATACTATTTGTCCTCATCACTACTGGAAAATTGCATATATCTCTTTTGGTTAATGTTGTAAATCCACCTTTTATAACTGCATTGTCAGAAGAAACAGTTGCTGTTTGCTACTTCATCTTCCACAGAACAGGTCCAGGGTGAGATTTTAGGGGCAACAGGAAAAATTATGTTCCTATGTTGCTTCCTCCTCTACCAGATTCATGCTAATTACTGATACCTATAATGTCTTTAAGAAACAAAACCTTCAGTATTCCCTAGGAGGAACATAGTTATTTACATTCACACAGTTATAAGTATCCGACATCAACTCCTTTCCAGAAGGAAAGTTTTGATAGGCAAATGGTGCAATCAGAAAGAAGTATCAAGGAGGGAAGGCAAAGGGCACAGCAAGAGACACCAAAGCCTCTTTCACAATTTTGCCAAGAGTCAGCACTAAATTTTAACGATTCACTTAAGTCTAGTATCATAACTTCCAATTTCTGTGTTTCTCATTTGTCAAACCAGAATGCTAAAATGGCACTTGTCATCCATGTATTGGTGTGTGGTAAAGACTGCCAGCCTCCGGTCTCCTGGGTATCAAATGCTGTGCATTCACTCAAGCAAACGTCCAGTGCCACAACCAATTGTGGCAAAATCCATCTCCTCGTTATGAAGGATCTCGTCATGCATGGCCTGGCTTGTCCCTCTCTCACAATGTAGTTCTTCAACCTCTAGACTTCCCACAACACAGGAAGAGTGCAATTACATGTGTTTTTAGGCTGACTCATTTTCTGACGGTAACGATCAGTATTTAAGTTAATTAGGAAGATTCTTTTGATGTCTTTTATTTCATTCACAATTAGTATCTTGCTATACATTTTTTAAAAATAAACTCTCAACCAGTAGTGGGAGGAGAAGGAATCATTTTACTGTCCTCAGTTTCTAACTGGTTTCGGGGAATTGCTCATCTTCTTGCTGTTTCTCTCTTAAAGAGTATATAAAATGGAGGGTGTTTAGAAACAGCCAACGATGGGCTCCGGTGGCTCAGCCTGTAATCCCAGTGCTTTGGGAGGCTGAGGTGAGTGGATTGCCTGAGGCTGCAGGTTCGAGACTCGCCTGGGCAACTGGGCAAGACCTCATCTCTACAAAAAAATATTAGCCAGGCGTGGTAGTGCACGCCTGTAGTTCCAGCTACTTGGAAGACTGAGGCGGAAGGGTCACTGGAGCCCAGCAGGTCGAGGCTGTGGTGGCCGGGAGCGGCCACTGCACTCCAGCCTGGGCGACAGAGTGAGACTCCAACTCAAAAAAAGAAAACAGCCAGTGAGCTACTCTGAGCCACCACTGATAATGGAATTCTGAACCTGATTGAGAAAGTCACAGGGTGTTCTCTCTCCTTTAAGTCACTTCCCTGTTTCCACCAAGTTCCTATAAAAATTCAAGCTGAATTTCCAGATTCCAGAAACTTTAGAGAGCAAGACTGTAAAGGGATGGATAAGTAGATGGGTAAAGTTAGATGGAACTCAGAGGTTGAGAATTCTGTGGAAAAGTGTGAGGCGAGGGGCTCTCCTCAGTTTCGGAGAACAGGGAGTGCAGGAGGGCCCTGGAACGGTCTGCAAAGTTGGTGAGCCCTCCCCAAGTTGTTCTTTGACATTTAAATTAACCACTGGATTTTTAATCAAAAGACTGCTGATCCACTGCTTGAAACAAGGGACCTCAGAGTATTAGTCTTCAGCTGAATGTTTTCTCAAACAGCTCACACAGACAACATTAGGGCCTGTCAATATCAGCCTGGACAAGGAGGTCATCCTTGTGGAAAAACCCAAATGAGACTCAAGGTCAGACTATTCATAGGTTTTCCAGGATGATCCATGACTGAAATTCATTCAGTCAGCATTTAAGGCAAACATGTTTAGCTATACAAGAATTCTAAGGTGTGAAACTTGCCCTGAGAGTGTTCACAGTCTTGGGTAAAAATGAAATGCTGGGGCCACCACAGACACTGTTCTCTGTGGTGAGTTGTCACAGAACACTGCAAATGGGGCTCACCAAAAAGCGTCTCTGAGGCCCCAGCAGGAAACTCCGTTTGTATTTAAAGATGACACCACAGATGGTGATCACTATCTTATGGATGCGGATGTGGCTGACTCACACACACACACACACACACACACACACACACACACACACAAAAATCCCCTCTTCAATGTCTGTCTATGAAGACTGACTCTAACTGTTTATAGCCACAGAAACTGCTTGCTGTTCTGGATGTCAGGGGCTTCTAGTTGGCCTCTTTACTTTTGTTCAGGAAAAAAAAAGTCAACTTTCCATCCAAGTGTTACAGGTCAGGCATTTTTATTTACTCCTGGAGGACCCATTAAATTCACAACGATGGCCCATCATTTGAAATTACAGGTTAAAGTTTTCTCAAAAATGTAAAAAATTATCGATCTAGCTTCTATGTAGTACCACCTCTTTCTCAATTACCAGCTGCTTGTTATATAACTTCACCTCTCACTGTTCTACTTTCTCACATATTTACACACTACTCTAGCTCAGACACAGCCCACCACCACCCACTGCTAAAACTGTGAACATTCCGCAAATCGGTAGTATGTAATTCTTTTTTTACAGTTCCAAGCCACAGAGTGAGTACATTGCCTCCCTAAATAGAACACCTTCCATCTCTTCCTTGCCTGGAGAAATTCTATTCATACTTCCTAACTCCCTTCATCATCTCTTACCTGCACCAAATACTCAGAAGGAAGAAAGAAGATCAAATCTCAGACATTACTGCCACTATGACACCTCCACCCATAAAAGTCATTCTCCCTCTGTGCTGATATATTTGGGTCTTATCTCCACCATAGTATTGATATTGCATTTATTTGGGTTGTTTCTTTATGTGACTATCCCTCCAAAGATTAGTAGTTATTTTTCAGGCACTGAGAATTGTTCCTGACCAAAAGGGAAAAGAATTTACTGATGTATTAATAAAGAAGTTGATAACCTACTTCTCCAATAAAATTGGTTTTCAGCAAGCATCAATTTAGTGCTGACATACTAGCTGTGATATAAGACATCTGGATGATCTAATCTTGTCACTTTAAGCCATAATATAGCTCAGCTATGATGCTAAAGAAACAGTTAAAAAATCGGGTGCAAATGTGCAACTCAAAGAAGGCTCAGAGTTCTTAGAAAAAATAAGACCAAGCTTCTCCTCTAAAGACCTACCAGTTTACTCTATAACTTGATTCACTCATGGCCACACACTCTGTCTAGAAGACATAGCAAGGTTACTCTGAACTTGACTCAGTTCAACATCATGCAGCAACTCCCTTCATGATTTCTAACCTACACCAACTATTATACTACCTGGAAGAAAGAGAGAAGATCAAATCCCAAACATTACTGGACACACTAAATGATCAATTCTATACTCAGTCCTGAGACTACTAGATGCTTATACCTGAAACGGTTCTGACAGTCATCTTCCCCAACTTACCTCAAAAGCAAGAATCTTCTCTACAACATGTGGGGGCAGGTGCTCACTTACCTCCACTTGAAAACCACAAACAAAATGGTCCTTACTCTATGGGCTGTCTGTGAATTCTTGTTGGGTAATTACAGAGATTAATGAGCAAACACATGTAAAGCATATAGCATTGTACCTGACAAATAGTAACAATACTCAATAAATATTAGTTATTGACATTATTATCATTATCAACTCTCAAACCCTTTTTATTTTAACAATAATTCCTTCTTTTAAGGTAGAAAACAACATATAAGTAACAAAACTGTATGTCTAGTACACCTCAGTTTATATAAAAGATAATATATGTAGGAATATGATGATGCATATATATATATGAGGTCTGACAATTAAGTTCTTGAACTTGCCACCATGCACTTATGTTAGCAGCACTGTAAAAACAAGTTGGAAGGGTTCCATAACCTTAGCATATCAGTGTCTCACACCTGTATCTGTGTTGACATGTGCTGGTGTCTTGCTGAGTGAAATTTATTATTGTTGTAGCATGTTTTCGTGTGCCATTGCAAGAATGTCAGAGCTTGAATTAGAGCAACAAACATTAAATTTCTTGTTAAACTTGGCAAAAGTGGAAGTGAAATCAGAGACATGTTAGTCCAAGTTGATGGGGATAATATCATGAAGAAAATGGCTGTGTACAAATGGATTAAACATATCTCTGAGGAGAGAGGAAAGCATTACTGATGAAGAGAGATCAGGATGACCAGTAACGAGCAGAACTGACGAACACAGTGCAAAAATTTGTCGAATTATTCATCAAGATTATCAGCTGACTGTGAGAATCATAGCAGACCAAACAAACATTGATAGAGAAACAATTAGGGAAATCTTAACTGAAAATCTTGGCATGATAGGTGTGTGCAAAAACAGTCCTGAAGGAGTTCTTGCATCACAACAATGCACCAGCTCAATGCACCCTTACACAGCATTGTCTGTGAGGAAGATTTTAGCCAGTAAACAAATAACTGTATTGGAATACCCTCCCTACTCATCTGATCTGGCCCCCAATGACTTTGTTCTTTACCCAAAGATAAAGTATATATTGAAATAAAAACTTTGATGACATTCAGGACATCAAAGGTAATACAATGACAGCTCTGATGGCCATTACAGAAAATGAATTCCAAAATTGCTTTGACAGGTGAACTAGGCATTGGCATCAGTGCATAGCTTCCCAAGGGAAGTATGTTGAAGGTGACTATAGTGGCATTCAGCATTTTTTCTAGGATGAGCTCACAAACTTAATTGTCAGATCTCGTTTATCTGTGTAACCATGCTTACAACGTCTCTTGGAGTTTCAGCTGCCATCGCAGATGATGCTTATTCTGAGAATTTGAATGTCCACACCAAAGATGCAGTCCCAAATCATCCTCTGATGCCAGAATGCTGCTGGACCTGGAGTCAAGGTAGGATGAAAAGCCCTTTCACCTATCTTATGCTATATTTGTCACCTGCACCTTGAAGCAGTATTCCTACATCTAGAGTCCCACAAAATCCATCTCTCAGCTAAACCAACTCAAGGCGCTGGGCAGGAAGTCATCTTCCCCGTCTCCTACCTCTCCAGGGCTTAGCTATTAATCATCTACAGTACTTAACCTCACTTGGGAAGAATAAACACACACAAAATATTTCCACAAGGATATGTAACTATTTCTGTACCAGTCATAATAAATTTCCATTTGGGAAAGGAAGTTATTCAAAGGATACAGTGTTTGTAGGGATGCAGCTCTGGCTAGAACATGTTTTTCAACATTGTCACATAGAACAGTTTTGTCACTGACAGCCACAGCTCTTAAACGTATACTTTTCTAATTACGGGTTAAGCCCTGCAATTACAAAACAAACAAGCTTATTCCTGTGGCTTCCCCAACAAAAGAACACTTTCTACCAACAGTGTCTTCACATCTCCAGCTCATGCAGACACACTTGCTACTTTGAAACAACAGGTGAGTTTTATCCCTTCCTTCTACTTCTATTTCCATCCAGGTTTCATAGATCTAAAAACCTAAGATCTAAGAGCCAAGTTTCAGACAGAACTCAGATGTCAGCTATTTATGTTCTCTTCCCCAGGAATTTCTCACAGACTAGCAACAGGATCTTTGCTTGACCACCCAGCCATCTAAAATTTATTCATTAGTTCTTTAAATAAACATGTTACTACCTGTTTTGTGTGAGCCCTATACCCCTTCACCATCACTTTCCCTAGATAGACTCGCCAATTTAGGGAGTATCTACATGAAATGTGAAAAATCATATAGAGTTCCATTCCCACCAACGCCATTAACAGTTTGTTTTGCTTATTTTTCATTATCATGAAACTGAATTAAAGTAGAAAGCAATGTAAAAGTGCAGTGTATCTAGTTCGTTTCTGTGCATAAAAGAAAAAGACTATGCATGGGCATGTGCTCACAGACGTGAAGTACCTCAGGAAAGACATCCATGATGGTGAGGGTGGTGCCTTGGAGGAAGGAAACCAGGCAGCCAGGTAATAGGTGAAATCCTAGGTGATAGGAAAATACAAAAGTAAAAGCCTATTTCTGTCCTTGGAGCCTCAAGAAGGAAATCTTGAAAAGCCTGTACATGCTTTTCATTGTATGATCATCTGAACTTTTTCTAACTTGAACTATGTTCATATGCTGGGCATTCAAAAAGTTATAAAGAAACATTGTACAATGCTAAAATAATGTTAATAAATTTGGAATTAATTTTTGTTTTTAATATTTTAAATTTATTTATTTATTTATTCGTTTGGAGTTGGAGTCTCACTCTTGTCATTCAGGCTGGAATGCAGTGGCATGCTTACTGCCACAGCAGCCTTGACCTTCTGGGTTTAGGCGATCCTTCCGTCTCAGCCTTCCAAGTAGCTGGAACTACAGACGCATGCCACCACACAACACCTGGCTAGATTTTGTGATTTATTATAGAGACGAGGTCTCACCAAGTTGCCCAGGCTGGTCTCACACCCCTGGGCTCAGGCAAGTCTCTTGCCTCAGCTTCCCAAAGTGCTGAGCCACCACGCTGGACCTGGAATTAATATTTGAATTTTCAAAAATCTGGAATCAATTCTTCCTTGACACAGAGATTATTTTTCAATTTTTTGTCTCTTATCAATGGCAAAGCCCTCCCAGCCCATCTCCCAGGCCATCAAAGAAACTACCAGTTCTGCTCTTATAGTAAATAAGTAAATATATCTGTTTCCTATGGCTGTTGTAGCAAATTACCACAAATTTAGTGTTTTAGGCTGGGCACAATGGCTCATGACTATAATCCCAGCACTTTGGGAGGCCAAGGTGAGAGGATTATTTGAGGCCAGGGGTTTGAAACTAGTCTGGACAACATAGTGAGACCCCATCTCTATACAAAAAATTAAAATTTAGCCAAACACAGTGCCGCCCTCCTGTTGTTTAACTTCTTGGGAGGTTGAGGTAGGAGGATCCCTTGAACCCACATAGCCAAAGCTGCCATGAGCTGTGATCACAACACTACACTTTAGCCTGGGCGACATAATGAGACTATCATCTTTAAAAGAAAAAAAAGTAGTGGCTTAAAACAACACAAATTTATTATTGTACAATTCTTTAGGTCATAAGTCTGATGCAGGTCTCACTGGGTTAAAATCAAGATGTTAGCAGGGTTGCATTCCTTTCTGGAGTCTCAAGGGAAATAATTCATTTTCTTACCTTTTCCAGCTTCTAGAAGCTGCCTACAGTCCTAGGTTTGTGGTCCCTTCAATCTTTAAAACCTTCAATGGTTGGTGGAGTCTTTCTCACTTTTCATGATTCTAACACTGATTCCTCTTCTGACATCTGATTTCACTTTTAAGGACTATTGTAATTACACTGGGCCCCACCTGGATAATTCCAGATAATCTCCCAATTTTAAGGTCAGCTGATTTGAAATTTTAATTCCACCTGCAACCTAATTCCCATTTGCCATGTGACACATAGCCATAGGCTCCAGGAATTAGGACATGGACATCTTGGGTCAAGGTGAGAGGGGCTACAGTGGCAGGGGCATTATTCTGCCTACCACAGTAAAAGATAGATTAGACATATAGGATAGATAGATGATTGATATATGCATACACATACACACACTCATACACACACACACACATACACACACATACATACATACACTTTCTGTAAGATGTATCCTTGCCTATGAAATAGCTTTTTAATCTTATTTTAAAAATATTCAAAATCCTTGTCTGAAATAGATACTTTTGAATTGTACACTAGGAGGAGACATTCCAAGACATGAGGAGGTATTTGAGACAGTCATTTAACATATGCTCTACAGCCTGACTTCCTGGTTCCAAATGCCAGCTCCATCACTTACACTGCATGATTTATGCCTTAGTTCCCTCATTTGTAGAATGAGTATAGTATTAGTACCTGTATCACAGAGTTGTTGTAAAGTTCAAATGGGTTACTAAGTACTTAGAACAGCATCAGCACACCATAAGTACTCAAAATATGCTGCCCAGTTTGATTTCATTCGCATCTCCATGACCAAGAGAACTCACAAAGGAGTTTCCCCCAGGACAGAAATGTCAAGCCTCGAAGTAAAATCCTGTTTCTCTTCTCAGAGCCTCAAGAAGAAAATAGTGACAAATTATTTTTTAATACATCTTGGTGTATCTGTTTTTTTTTTTTTCTTTTTATCTTACCAGACTGAAAGTTAAAATATCAAAATGTCTAGTTTAATCCTAGGAACCTGGAAACCCTATTCATTTTCTGCTATGAGTTATAGGCGTTGAGTCAATCTTTGCCCTATGTGAAATTAGCACATAATGAACAGGTAGGGCAAACAAAGATCAGGCATAAGTAAACAAACTTAGCCAAAAGGTTATTCTAGAGACCCAGGTAGCTTTGATCCAAACAGCAAAAAACAGCTCTCCATTTTGTTCTGTTTGACCTCGGTTACCTGAATCTAGACATTGTAGAAGCTGGACACAACGGCTTCATTTAAGTCAATCTCTCTAAAACCGTAATCATACAACTGGAAAAACTACATTTCATTAATCTTTTGGTAAATCTTTTCTCTAGAGTCTAGGATTGTTTCTAGGAAATAGCTAACAAAAGAGCTAATTTATCCCTCTGGATTTATTATGCTAAAAGATTATCCAATGCACAGAACTCAAAGACAATCAAAGAAGCACACAGTATCTTAGTTCAACAACTGAGTATTCTTAATGGCTCAGCCTGTAATCCCAGCACTTTGGGAGGCCGAGGCAAGTGGGTTGCCTGAATCCGCAGGCTCAAGAACAGCCTGGGCAACTTGACGAGACCTTGCCCCTACAATAAATAAAAAATTAGTCAGGCGTGGTAACGTATGCTTGTAGTTCCAGTTACCTGGAAGGCTGAGGTGGAAGGATCTCTGGAGCCCAGCAGGTCGATGCTGGGGTGGCCGTGAGTGTGCCACTGCACTCCAGCCTGAGCAATGGAGTGAGACTCCAACTCCAAAAAAAAAAAAAAAAAAGTTATACTAAAAATTCTTTGGATTTTTACTATTGTAACTTGGTAAAGAATTATCCTTCCTCCCATGAAATTACTGCCAAATTGGAATCAGTAAATCTATCTCTATTTATTCTGCATTCAAGTATTTTGGCAGTCACTCCACCATATATAAAGCACTTAGGAAACTGACAATACTTGAATGTCAGTACCATAGAAAAGGAGTGCAAACTTGATGCCCTGTACTTTATCATGATTGTCAAATGAAATTCAATTTTATATTCTCAAATACAGAAATTTTTCTCAATGTAGTAAGTTGAAAATTAATGAGCCAAAAATAAATTAAATATTGCCCACGAAGCATACTATTACAATATGATTAAAACCAATTTTAAGTCATTCCATAATTTTCATTACAGCTGTGAAATATCCTAGATTAGTAGTCTCCTATTTTAAGTGTTTCATGAACAGGATGAAATTTCCTTTAGTGTAAATAATATAGTCAGACTTTGTAAAACAAATGGTTTAATAATGTCTGTCAATAGTTCCTGCTTAGAAATGTCACGATTTTGACGTATATTAGCTGGTTACTGCCATATTTGTTAGAATTTATGTTATATCAGAGTATGAACACCTTTAAGTGAAAAACAAATTTTTCTCTTTGCTCAAAAACTGGAACAACACTCCTGGTCCAATCAAAAGAAAAGCAAAAATTTGTCAGACAGGCTGAAAGTCTAAACCAAGTAACATACTGTTTAACCACATGCAAAAATCCTCAACAAAATATTAGCAAGCCAAATTCAACAGCATGTTAAAAAAATATATAATAACCAAGTCAGTTTTATCCCAGGGATGCAAGGGTGGTTCAACATATGCAAATCAATAAACATGATCCACCACATAAACAGAACTAAAAGCAAAAAGTATATAAACATTTCAATAGATGCCAAAAAAAATTTGATAAAATACAGCATTCCTTCATGATAAAAACCCTCAGCAAAACAGGCATAGAGAGAACATTCCTCAAAATCAGAAAAGCCATATGCAACAAACCCATAGTCAATGTCATCCTGAATGGAGAAAAGTTGAATACATTCCCCCTCAGAACTGGAACAAGGTAAGGATGCCTACTTTCACCACTACTATTCAATATAGTAACAGAAGTGCTCACCAAAGCAATCAGACAAGAACAAAAAAGGTATCCAAATTGGAAAAGAAGAACTCAAACAATCTGTGTATGCCAATAAAATAATCTATTCCAAGAGAATTATTTTTTTCATCTTTTAATTTTTCTTTTAAAATTGTGGGGTACAATTCAGAGTGAGGTATAGAAATATTCATTGTGCAGGTACCCTTGTTGATGAGGTGTGCTCCCCCACCCCAGATTCCAAGAGAATAATAATGACTCCTCCAAAACACTGCTGAACATGATGAATGACTTCAGTAAAGTTTCAGTATACAAAATCGATACACACAAATCAGTAGCACTGCTATACACTGATAGTGAACAAACTGAGAATCAAATCAAGAACTCAATTCCATTTAAAATAGCAGCCAAAAAGGCAAAATACCTAGGAATATATTTAACCAAGAAGGTGAGAGATCTCCACAAGGAGAACTATAAAACTCAGAAAAGAAAAATTTTAGAGGACACAAACAAATGGTGGGGCATCTCATGCTCATGAACTGGAAGAATCGACATTGTTAAAATGACCATATTACTCAAGGTAATCTACTATTTCAACACAATCCCTATCAAACTACCAATGTCATTTTTCACAGAATTAGAAAAAACAATTCTAAAACTTATATAGAAGCAAAAAAAGAACTAGAATAGCCAAAACAATCCTAAGCAAAAAAAAGTTGGAGAAATCACATTACCTGACTTCAAATTATACTACAAGTCTGTAGTAACCAAAACACCATGGTACTGGTTCAAGAGCAGATACTTGGACCAATGAAACAGAATAGAGAATCCATAAATAAATCCAAATACCTACAACCAACTGATCTTTAACAAAGAAGACAAAAACATACACTGGAGAAAGGATACCTCTTCAACAAATGGTGCTGGGAAAATTGGATAGCTACATGTGGAAAAATAAAACTTGATCCCTATCTCTCCCCATATACAAAAATTAACTCAAGATAGTTTAAAGACGTCAATGTCAGACTTGAAACCATAAAACTCCTAGAAGAAAAGTTAGGAAAAACTCTTCTGGACATCAGCCTAGGCAAATAATTTATGGCTAAGATCCCAAAAACAAATACAACAAAAGCAAAAATAAACAAAGGATTTAATTAAACTAAAAGGTTTTCTGCACATCAAAAAAAATAATAATAATCAGCAGAATGTGAGAAGATATTCTCAAACTATACATCTGACAAAGGAGTAATATCCAGAATCTACAAAGAACTCAAACAAATCAGCAAGAAAAAAGTAAACAACCCCATTAAAAAGTGAGCAAATGACATGAACAGATATCTCTCAAAAGAAGGTATACAAATGACCAACAAATATATTTAAAAATGCTCAGCATCACTCATCATCATCAGGGAAATGCAAATTACAACCACAATGAGATACCATCTTATACCAGTCAGAATGTCCATTATAAAAAAAAAATAGATGTTGATATGGGTGCAGAGAAAAGGGAACACTTATACACTATTCGTGGGAGTGCAAATTAGTACAGCCTCTATGGAAAGCAGTATGGAGATTACTCAAAGAACTACAAAGAGATCTACCATTTGATCCAGTAGTTCCACTGCTAGATAGCTACCCTAAGGAACGAAGGTCATTATATAAAAAAGACACCTGCACCCATATGTTCATCACAGCACAATTCACAATTGCAAAGAAGTAGAATCAACCTAAATGCCCACCAACTGACAGTGGATAATGAAGATGTGGTATATATTTACTATGGAATACTATTCAGCTATCAAAAAGAATAAAATAATGTCTTTTGCAGCAACTTGGATGGAATGGAGAACTTTATCCTAAGTGAACTCAAGAACAGAAAACCAAATGCCACGTGATCTCACTTATAAGTAGGAGCTAAACTAAAGATACGTAAAAACATAGAGAATGATATAATGGACACTGAAGACCCACAAGGGGGAGAGGGGAAAGAGGTAGAGGGACAAAAAAAATCACTTATTGAATGCGATGTGCACAAGTGTGTGGGGGAGGTATTCTTAAAGCCCCAATCAAAAACTATTTGTATCTCCTGAAGCTACTGAAATCTTAAAAAAAAAGAAGAAAAGTAAAAAACTGAGACACAAATTTTAAAAAAATACAAAAAGAAAGAAATAAAGATACTGTCTAACCACAGCAAAAATCCTCATTTTGACTGACTTTTTTTAATTGGGGTCAATTTATTTGGTTAAAGTGAATTTTGCATAAGATATTAAAAAAAAAACCTAAATTTATTCATTTATCTAAGAAGTATTAATCATCACCCACTGAGTTCCAGGCACTGTTCTAGGAAATGCAGATATATAGCTAAAGGCCATGGCCAAAAAAATGAGTCATCAGGATTCCAAATATGGGGCAATGGTTAGAAGTTAGTACTTGAAAGTAGCTGAAATGGCTGGTGGAGAAGACAGGAAAAGACGTGCTATATTCTGAGAGTAGGGGTCATACAACTAATTTTCTGAAAGACAGAGAGATGATTTGATATCTTGTATTAAAAATTGCTGAAAATTAATAAAAATTCTGAATACAAGACAAAAATACAAAGCACTTAAAAAAGGCCCAAGAAGAAAATTAAGGGTGATAAGTAAGCAAATTCAAAAATTAAGTGGTCAGCAAATACAAAAAAAAAAAAAAGAAAAGAAATCCAGAAACTTTTAGAGGTGAGCAAAAATCTTCTGAGAGGTGAATTTAATAACGTTGTGTCAGTCTCATCTAACTGTTTCTAGAAAGGAAAAGAATCACAAACTTGGGATTGTTTCCCCTCATATTCCAATCAATAGTAACTTCCTTTTCACAATGAGACTTTAAACAATTAGGGAAACATTTTGATTTCCAGCTAATGGATTTAACAGTGATTGCTATTTCAGGAAAAGCACTTCATCCAATTGCAAGCATGCCAAAGGAGGAAGAGAGGGAGCTGAAGAAGCATAAACTGTACTAAAGGCCTTCACAGCTGGCTTGGAGTCACTGAGAAAATAATATCCTTCCTCTAATAATCCTTAAAGACTAGGGGTTGCTTTTATTCAGGATGAGAATTTGCTGGCTCAAGAACAACTGCTGTCTCAACACTTGAGCACTGAGGAGTTCGATGCTCTATTTACTATGCCGATGCCAGGCATTCCTGAGTAATGGATGAACAGTCCTTAAGAAAACACACATGGAGCAGAGGTTCAAATACTTAGATACCAGTTTTCTAGTTGGTAGCATGTTCAGACTACCACTTTTTTTTTCTTCCTGCTAATTATCTTAGGTCCTCTTGATATTTTCTTATTCCCATGCTCTTCACCAAAGACCAAAGTAAGGACAAAGACCCTGGGTCATCAACCCTTTGGCCACAGATATCTTGAGCACTGTCAGTAATCTGTTAATTTGGAACCTGTTTTTCCAGAATTCATTCTCATTTTTGGCCTCCACTAAAGCTTTATTATTTAAAATATATTGAAATATGTTCTTTATGTAAGCATCAATATTTCAAATCACAAATGTCAGCATATCAAAATTTGCTACAGGCCAGGCATGGTGGCTCAAGTCTGTAATCCCAGCACTTTGGGAGGCTGAGGCAAGAGGACTGCCTGAACTCAGGGGTTCAAGACCAGCCTGGGCAACTTGGTGAGACCTCGTCTCCACAACAAAAAAAAGAGCTGGGCATGATAATGCATACCTGTAGTTCCAGCTACTTGGAAGGCTGAGCGGAAGGATCGCCTGAGCCCCGCAGGTCGAGGCTGCAGTGGCCATTAGGGTGCCACTGCACTCCAGGCTGGGCAACAGAGTGAGACTCTGACTCAAAAAAAAAATTGCTACAGATACTAATGCTAACATAATCTAGGAGGTTGATAATTAAGCTTGAATAATTTTATGGATTAAAGATAATTGACATTGAACTAATAAAGTAACTGTATGCATTACATATTTGCTGAATTAATGATCTTGTTTAGTTTTTTAATATTTAAGTGTATTCTTTATTGATTTTGTATTCTTAGATTATGTCACTTGGTGTGACTAAATTGTCCTTTTATAATATTTACAGTGTAAGAGTTCTGCAGTGTGAAATTGAAAAGAAAACTATAACATATAGTGCCTGTTATGATTGTGCATCAATTTGGAAGAGTTTTAGTCACAAGTAACAGAAAACTTGACTGATGGGCTTAAGACACAGGGTCATTACTAAACAAAAAGACCAGAGAGAAGTCAGCCCAGGTTTGAGTCAATGACTCAATCATGTTATCAAAGACACAAGCTCCTTTGAGTTTTCTGTTCTACCATCCTTGGTATGTATTCAATGTTTTCCCTCAGGGTCAAAGATAGCTATCAAAGTTCCAAACATCCTGCCCTCACACAACAGTAGGACTTACCCAACATATTATTTTCTAAAACAGGAACACATGCCCATCCCAGGGATGTCATTGGCAAGAAGCAACAAGATTGCTATAATTGCTTTACAACAACGTGAGTTACACACAGTGGCTAGGTATCTTAGAATGGAAGGCAGGCACCCAGCAGAGTCTGCCATAGGTATGCATGGCCCTTTCTGAAGCCAACCATGTAGTGGAGATCCTACCGTGTAACTCAATGACAACATAACATTGTGAGCCCTGCAAGCTAGAACCAAAGCTGTTTGGTTTTTGGTTTTTTTTTGAGTTGGAGTCTCACTTTGTCCCCCAGACTGGAGTGCAGTGGTCACTCCCTGCTACGGCAGCCTCGACCTGCTGGGCTCCGGCGATCCTTCCGCCTCAGCCTTCCAAGTAGCTGGAATTACAGGCACGGGCTACCACACCCAGCTATTTTTTGATTTATAGTAGGGATGAGGGCTCGCCAAGTTGCCCAGGCGGGTCTCGAACTCGCGGACTCAGGCAATCCACTCACCTCGGCCTCCCAAAGGCACGGGATTACAGGCTGAGCCACCAAGCCCGGCTCAAAGCTGATTTTAAAAAGATGATGATCAGCTGGCCTCAGTGGCTCAGCCTGTAATCCCAGCATTTTGAGAAGCAGAGGCGAGTGGATTGCCTGAGCCCGCGGGTTCGAGACCCGCCCAGGGAACTTGGGGAGACTTCGTCTCTACAATAAATCAAAAATTAGCCGAGCGTGGTAGTGCGCGCCTGTAGTTCTAGCTACTTGGAAGGCTGAAGGGGAAGGATGGCTGGAGTCCAGCAGGTCAAAGGCTGCAGTGGCCGGGAGCATGCCACTGCACTCCAGTCTGGGCGACGGAGTGAGACTCTAGCTAAAAAAAAAGATGATTATCAGCTTTGGCATATAAGTTTCCCCCATGGACTTATCCCCCAAATTAACATTTCCTCTCCTGGATAGAGAGGCACCACCTCTAATGCTGATAGAAAGAAGCAAATGCCACTGTTCATTGTTCCAACCTGGGACTTGGCAAGGATGAGAGAGAAAGTAAGGTAACAAAGAGAGGAAAGCAATTTCATTCTCTGTTGAGAAATGCAAAAAACTGTGAAGTCTTAGGCTTCCAAATTTCACAGAGAAGCCTAAATAACTTTTTTTCTAATAACTGCCCATCAGCACTATCCAGCTCTGACTTTTAGCAAACTCAGTGGTTAAGGAGTTTCTGCCATCTACTTGATATTCCATTAAGACTGTGCTGAGATTACAAAAGCTCTGGAAAAAGGTCAGAACACTGCTCCAATTCCAAGATCAAAGAGTCTAGGAACAATACTTACACTTCCTCACCACTGGTTAATCATCTTTTGGACACAATGCCTCTTTTAAACCAGTGAGCAAGGGGTCATACTTCTGAGTTAAGCAATGGTCCTTATTAAGTACATATTCATATATTACAAACAAATTCAGAACCGCTTGAGAGCATGAATACAGCAATCTGGGCTACCAAGAAAAAGCTTTCCAGATTTGTAGTCAGTATGATCTAAGGAGAAAGAAAGCAAAATGTAAAATTGAAGCTACAATAAGCTTTGTAGATTAAATGGGGAAAAAAAATCTATCTGCTCATGATTACCATTCTCATCAAGTTATATTATCAAAAGTCCTGCTCTGCATGACACCAAGCTAGATGCTTCACGTGACTCAGGACTGATATCAGCAATGCCATGTAATAGAAAAAACAGGTTCACCAACCTGCAGCAGCTAGTTTTTAGGAAAGTTGCTTAAACTTTATGAGCTTAAGTTTCCTTATCCCTAAAACTTTGGAAAAAAAAAAAGACAGTGCTACAAGATTGGAATGGGGCCAAGTAAAATAAAAGATACTCATTAATATATCAATAAATCAGGTTAATTGCTTCTTGGGAACATCTTTAAAATATATGGAGAAATTACATATAATAAACATATGGGGGTTGAAAAGTCAAAAGGAGAGCCTTCATATGATACATTTTTGTGTCAATACATGTTTTTTTTCCAATGCAGTGGTTTTTAATCCAGATTGTCTTTGTACTCCATCAGATTTAACTTCAAATTAAGGACATTTTATATATTTATTTGGAAAAATTGAGGAGTAAAAATGGCAAAATCCTAATGCCAGTCTATAAGCCAAATGTGATTAGAAATTTTTATATTAAGCCGGGCTCGGTGGCTCAGCCAGTAATCCTGCGCCTTGGGAGGCTGAGGTGAGGGAACTGCCTGAGTCCGTGGGTTCGAGACCCGCCTGGGCAACTTGGTGAGACCTCATCTCTACAATAAATTAAAAAAAAAATTAGCCGGGTGTAGTAGCACGCACCTGTAGTTCCAGCTACTTGGAAGGCTAAGCAGAAG
>NW_007247808.1:12742-19089 GCF_000164805.1 Carlito syrichta | reverse complement strand
CGGCCACTGCACTCCAGTCTGGGCAACAGAGTGAGACTCCAACTCACAAAAAAAAAAAAGAAATTTTTATATTAAACCTGATATTTGGCCATTGCCTTGCTAAGCTATGGTGTGGCCATGTGCTCCTTAAGCTAAGGCCAGGCCCATGTTTCCTAGCTTTGGCCCCCTTCCTTCCCTACCTTGGGAGGTGAATCTCCTCTTTCTCTCTCAAATTTACTTTCTAAACTACATTTTCTAATCTAACTTCTGTGCAATTCTTTGCATCTTTCGTGCAGTATCGGATTGCACCCCAGACACCCACACCTTCCGTGGGCCTGACCTAACATTCTAGAGGCCCCATTGGGAGTGTGCCCTAACATTTTTGGAGGCTCCAGTGAGATGTGACTAACGTTTTTGGGGGTCCCACTGTAATGCAACCTAACAGTTTTGGAGGTTCCACCGAGATTTGCTGGATTCACTCTCTCTCATTCTCCTCTCCCACTGAGATCTGCCTCTCTCTTGTTCACTCTTCTCCTTTCTCTTAGTCTCTCTGTGGAGAGAGAGAAGGCGCTTCTGTTACAGGAGTTTTGAACTCTACTGTCAGTTTAAACCAGCAACCTTGGGTTCTTGTCCCATGACCAAGAAGATTAAGGAATGCAGACACCAAAAGGATGAGTGAAAGAATGAGTTTATTAAGCAATAAAGCTCTCTGGAAAAAAGAGAGGGGCCCCAAAATGAGTTATCCAGTGTTAGGAGTTTTTTTTGTGGTTTTTATCTTATCTTTTCTGGGGTTTTTCTCTCATTTACATCTTATCTGCCCCTTACCTTCCTGAGACCCATTTCTTATTGCACATGCGGGTCCTTGACTAAAGTTACTCTATCTTGAATATTACCCATAAGTACCACAGAAAAGCCCACTTAGGGGGATAAAACCACAATGCTAATGCTATGTTAATGATATTATAATAAGCCAAGGTCAAGTTAGAACATTTAGTCAAGCTACTGCGCCTGCGTTTAAGCAGCAAGAAGACCCTTCTAGCAAAACATCCTGGATTGAAAGGATGTTCTTAACCATACCAACCACACTTCCAACCCACAATTATATAATAGGGGTGGTACAGGGGGTGTCCTCACAGGTGTCAAGTCTTCTCAAGACCCTTCCTCTCTGCCTGCCTAACCAGCTTCTGGTTATCTCCTCTCTCACTTGGCTATCTTTTCTCTGCTATTCGCTCTTAATCTTATCACCCGTGATGAGCTATATAGAACGAACCTCTCTCTGTCGCCTCAGCCTTGTCCAACACGATGTAACAGCTCCAGTAAGGCCTATTGCTTATTTGGTCAGGGGGAAGGTACTGGAAGTCACTCTGAGAAGCTGCTTTATTTATTTTATTTTATTTTTTCCTTTTTTGATTGCTTTGGGAAGCACATTGCTGGAGTCTGGGACCCTCTGCAGAAAAAACTCGACGCCAAGCCTCTCAAACAGTTTGGAACAACCCTAGCACTGGGGCCTGGGGCCCTCGCTGGCTAAGACGCTGTCTCTGGTGGGTTGAGGAGACAGGGGACACTCTCACTTGTTCTCACATACACACACAGGCTGATTCCATTGACCCTCTGCCAGGGACACTGACTGAGGGCATGGATGGTTGTTTTTTTTTTTTTTTAATTCTGGGACCCAGGTCCCTCTGCACTCTAATTCCACCCTATGCTGGGTTTAGGCGCTGAATGGTCTAATTCCACCCTGTGCTGGGCATAGACACTGGATGGTCTTTTCTCCCTCGGGCCTTTCAGACGTGGCTCTTAGGCCTCTTTCTCTCCCTCCTAGAGTTCTACAATGGAGAATACTCAGTCAGTCATGGAAAAAGACTCACCATTGGCATGTCTTTTTATTCTAAAACATCTCAGGACCCTCTCACTAAAGAGAAGCATCTCCCCTAAGGATCTCCTCAATATTGGCTAGGCGACCAGGAGATGGGCCCAAGGCGAGTCTCTTGCCTCAGCTTGACCTCTGTTGCCTCCACAGGCACAAATGGCCTGAGGTTTTCAAAATGGTGCACTGCCGAAACCCCTTGTTCTTCCTGTGGCACTCTCACACTCCTTCTTTAATTACTTCATCTCTTTCCTGTTTCCCTCTAGCAATTCAGATGCTGACCCAGCTGGTTTAACTTCTCCCGTCTCTCGTGATGTGCTTTTGATACTCCACCCTCTATCAGTTTCCCTTCCTGCTCTTCCTTCTCACCCTCCACCTTGACCAGCACCACAGGCCACGGCTCCCAACCATACTAGTCTCCAGCCTCTCTCTTCTCCCTCCCCCCACCGCCTGATAACCCCCTGGCAGCAGCCTCTACTAGCCGCAGCAAGTCAAACAACCACTGCTGCGGTGCCCAAGCCCCAAGCGCTGCCTTCCTCTGCCCACCCTTCTCTGCCACATGTTCTTGGGAAGCCCATTCAGGTTTCCGCATGGCTTAACCAGGCTCTCCTCAGGGAGGTGGCCAGGACAAAAAGATGTTAAAGTTCTCTTTTTTCTATGATAAATCTCTCAAATTAAATCTAAACTGGGACTATCAACCTTTTTCCTAGACAGAGGTAAAGGGATCACATGTTAATGAATCCTGTTAACTAACTGAGAAAAAAGTCAATTGTAATTTTAATCTACTTTTCCAAACCAAATTTGCAAGTGCTCTAGTAAAATCAACTGTACCATGTGCTGAAATATTAGTGCTAAATAACGCCAGCATTTGTTAGGCTCACGAAAGTTGTATTTCATAAAAAGAAAGTTAAGTCACTTTTACTAAGCCTAGTACTTCTCCTGCCGGACGATGAAATGCTAGGTACACTCTGTAGTACAATAATCATGGGAACTGATCACTCTCACCTAATTGTCTACACTTTACAACTAAAACTGTAATTTAACAATTTATAAAGGGTTTTTAACAAATTTGCCTTTTCATAATTAAAAATAACTAGGCACAGATCATTTCACATCTATGTGTCCTGTTCACTCAAAAGGGTTTTACATCAGACTGTTACAGACAGAAAGGATCAAAATTTCATATGTACAGCCTCTTAAAAAACTTTTGAGGGTTTTTTTTTCAGCCAAGACATTAGAAAAGGAACAAGGTGCCAACATGGAGGGCTGCAGAACCAGAGGTTCAAAGAAGCACCCCAATTGGCAGTCGCAATTAACAAAAAAAGTTTGGGGAGGCCAAGGTGAGGGGCTTGCCTGAGCCCAAGGGTTTGAGAACAGCCTGGGCAACTTGGCGAGATCTCATCTCTACAACAAAACAAAAAGTTAGCCTGGCGTGAGAGTGCACACCTGTAGTTCCAGCTACTTGGAAGGCTAAGGCGGAAGGATTGCCTAAGCTCAGCAGGTTGACACTGGGGTGACCATGAGCGTGCCACTGCACTCCAACCTGGGCGATGGAGTGAGACTCCAACTCAAAAATAAATAAATGAATAACAAAACTTCAACTGCCCATCAAAGACCTGGTAAGAACTAAGCTGCTAAGGGGATGTTGTCCATTGTTTATGGGTACAGTCTGCAGAGACCCTCAAAACATAGTTGCCCTATAGAGGCCTAAACTTCCTGGACCTTGTCTACTGTGCAGGCCAGAGAGCCAATGGGAAGTAGGTGTACTCTGTTCTGAAGAGAGGAGAGAAAACCTGGCTCAGAAATGGTGGCCATTACAGAGGCCTGGAAATCTGCTAAAATGCCTGGCACTGGTTCACTATCACCCAACAAATCCCAGGTGAATATTAGGACACTGGAACCCAAATTAATTTCTTATTTAACACAGGTGCCAGCCATTTGATCCTGGTCATCCATGTTGGAATCATAGCCTTATCTTAATCAAAAGTTACTAAAGACTAATTCAAAGTATAAATGTAAAAAGTTATCTATAAAAGGCTAAAAAGAAAAAAAGGTAACCAGAAAGCAAAGGAAAAATGTAAAGCAAGTTGTTGATATAAAAGTATGTTTTTGGTAAGGAAGAATATAAAGAAAAGAGAATAATTTTGTCAAAAATGGTGTGTGGAAGGTTTATGGGGAAAATGTGAAGGGAATTATATGAACACTCAAGGTTATTAAAAGTTTCTATAAATTTATCATTAGTATCAATTACACTAATGCTAGGCGAAAATGCTACTCAGAGACCAGAACATGAACTTCTTAATTAATGATCTCCAAAAAAATTTTCTCCTATAAGCAACAAAGGAGGGAGGAAGAGGCAAATTCAGTTAGCTCCCTCCACCCCATCCCCCCTCCCTGTCTTTTTTACAAAAAGTGAGGTGTTTATTTTGTTTTGTTTTTACTTTTCAAAAATCTTTGGACTATCACTTGCTAAATAAGTAACTTACAATGACCTGTAATCTTGTGTTATAATATGATGCTTTTAAAACGTTTAATACTTAAACTCTTCAAGTTCTCAATTCAGTCTCTCTAGGGTGGGGTAAGAAACAAAACTTCAGGAACTACATCCTCCTCCTGAACTACCTGCAGACCAGGTAAATTGATTTCACTCACAGCGAGCAGTTAGTGATCAGCTATAGTGCTTTTCAGTGCCAAATTACTAATGACTTTAAAATCTCCTTCTAGGCACAAGGATTACTAACCCAACATAGGATGGATAAAAAAATAACTTTTTGTTTAAAGTAGTACTAATTATTTTTGTTAATCTTTAAGGTAATATTTTCCTGTCAGAAGGTCAATACCAAAATGGAGAGAGATCAATCTCCCATCTCTCTGGAGTAGAGGTTACCTGGGCTTCACCCTCTAGCCTATCAATCATTGTGAAGGTATATTAGACCTATTATAAAAACAAAAGGGACAGTTTCCTTTTGTCAGTGTTTACCTGTTTCAAATTCTCTTGTTCATTATTATTTCCTACAAGTTAAGCCACAACCTAACTACATATCTCTAATGTTTTCAATTTTTTTCTTCTTCATACTTTGTCAAAGTAGCTATATTTCCTTGTTAAAGTCATTATTAACAGAATCCCTTATAACTGTCTATAAATTCTTATCACAAAACCCAAAGAAAATCGAAGACAAGTTGCAGAGACATCTACATATGGACTAAGGAATTCACTAGTGCAACAGTAAAATTGCCTGGGCTGCTGTAGTGGGTATCAAAGCCCACTGGGGTAACTATAAATACATTTTACCAGACATAAAAGCCTCTCTTAACAATAACAGTGACTATAATGGTGATAATTATTATAATAGTGATAATTCTAATAGTATATGGTTTTGTACACAGTATTTTTTATACAGATCCTAAAGATACTTAACAATTCCATGGGTTCCTGTCCTCTCATGCCCTCCTCTTGCTCTAGACAGGCAGGGACAGCTCTACGACCCCCACTCAGAAGGAAGCAGATACAGAAGTCTGATCTCCATCCCTAATACCTAGTTGTAAATAAGAATATTTTTGAAACAGCAAGAGGTAGGAAGTGAAAGGTGGGATCTCAAGAAACTTAGGATAAACTTAGTTCACATTTTGCCTCAGTATAGTCATTTTTGCTTAGACTAACAAGCTTTGACCCTAGCACAGGTTAGACATAGATAAATTTCCAATAGGCAGGTTTTAGGAAGTGTTCAGACATTTTACTGCAGGTCAAGCTGCCAGCCTACCCCACAATCTTGGCAAATCTCTATCAGATGCAAGATAAGGACAGCCCAACCTTTCAATTCACAGTTTAGCATAATAATATCTCAGAAACTTTCTGATCCCTTGCCTGGCTGAAGCCATAGAAATGATAATAAGACCACCTTTTTGCTAAAGAGCTTCCTGTGAATTGGAAACATCTGATAGGTCTCTTGCAGAAAAAAAACCCTCCCCTTGTCTCCTCCCATCTAGCCTACCACCATGGCAACAATCATGTGACTAACCCACCCATCTGCCTGCCACCATGGCAACAAGCATGTGACTAACCTACCCATCCATCACCTGATGTCAGTACCTGTGCTTACCTGCCCCTTCATGATGACATGGAGAAGACTCCCACCCAACTACCTTAATGGCCTTACACAATCAAAGGGAAGGATTAAAAGAACACAACCACAAGCATCCAACTGCCATTTCCTTGCTAAGCTATGGTGTGACCATGTGCTCTTTAAACTATGGTTAGGCCATGTTTCCTAGCTTTGGCCTTCTCCCCTACCTGGGGGAGGTGAATCTCCTCTTTCTCTCTCACATTTACTTTCTAAATAAACTAAATTTTCTAATCTAAAAAAAATAAGCCGGGCTTGGTGGCTCAGCCTGTAATCCCGCGCCTTTGGGAGGCTGAGGTGAGTGGATTGCCTGAGCCCGCAGGTTCGAGACCCGCCTGGGCAGCGAGACCTCATCTCTACAATAAATCAAAAAAAAAAAA
>NW_007247808.1:0-12553 GCF_000164805.1 Carlito syrichta | reverse complement strand
GGCCGGGAGCGGCCACTGCACTCCAGTCTGGGCGACAGAGTGAGACTCCAACTCAAAAAAATAAAAAAATAAAAAATAAAATAAAATAAACCTGATATTTAAAATAAAATCTCTGAAATCTAAGCAAGTGCTGAACTAAAATAGGAATTTAAATACTAAGCCATTTAACATTTTATTTTCTTATCTTTTCATTCTATATCAGTTGGGGAGATAATCAATACATTGTAGAAAAACAGAATAAATACCTCTCCCCTTTTCCATGTCTCTCTTATTCTCTACCTTTCGGTCTTTATTTCAGTTTCTGTCTTTGTAACAAACACACACACATGCACACACACACAAAACCCTGGGCTAATGAGACCAGAAAGCCAGATCATGCTAAAAGACATGAGTTCCAAAGCAATCCTGAGACTAGTGTCTTTCTGCAGTTGGCGTCCCTTGTCCACACATGTATGTGTAGGCTATATGTGCTCATCTTCATACTTTTTTTCTCCTTAAGAGTTATCCTGACTGACAAACTTCTGCAAAGTCAAAAAAGCAATCAAGAGAGTAGGGAGACAGCCCACAGAATGGGAAAAAATATTTGCCAACTGTATGTTTGACAAAGTTCTAACATCTAGGATCTACAAGGAATTCAAATGTGCCAGAAAGAAAAAAACAAACAGCTCCATTACAAAGTAGGCAAAAGATATGAATAGACACTTCTCAAAAGACGACATATGAGCAGCCAACAGATACATGAAAAAATGCTCAACCTCACTAGTCATCAAAAAGTGCAAATTAAAACTACACTGAGATACCACCTAACTCCAGTCAGGATGGCTATCATCAATAACTAAAAAAACAACAGATGCTGGAGAGAATGCGGCAAAAAGAGAACACTTCTAGGTGGGAGTGTAAACTAGTACAGCCTCTGTGGAAAATCATGTAGCAATTCCTAAAAGATCTAAAAATCAACCTTCCATTAGACTCCACAATCCCCTTACTGGAATATACCCAGAAGAACTCAAATCACTCTATAAAAAAGATACCCGCACATGTACATTTATCGCAGCATTGTTCACAGTAGCAAGAACATGGAACCAACAGTCCTGCCCATCAAAAGAGGACTGGATTTAAAAAGTGGTACACATACATGATGGAATATTATGCAGCCATAAAGAAAAACAAAATCATGAACTTCACAGCAACCTGGATGGACTTAGAGTCTATAATACTGAGTGTTCTTTCACAGAAACAAAGAACTGAGTATCACATGTTCTCACTCATAAGCGGACCTTGAACAATTATCATAATACTATAAGAAAAAGATTGGCAGTAGCAGGAAACTGCCAGGAGCGGGGTAGGGAAGTGGAATTGCCAGTAGTGGGAATCTGCCTGGGAAAGAGGGGGAACATCTCATCAACAAGGGTACCTGCATAATGAACATTTGTATACCTAACCTTGAAATGTACTGCACATCTTTTTAAAATAAAAAAGTTAAAAGTTGAAAAAAAAAGAGTTACCCTGGGTGTTTTTTGTATCTACAAGAGATAGGCAAGTGAAGAGGGAAGATAATTTTTGATATAATTATGCTAGTTCCATGTAGCCATAGTTTACACCTCTCAGTGCCACCTGAACTATATCTGGTTTACTTCTCTGGTTTGTAACTTACATATATTTTTTCACCACTCTTCTCTCCTCTTAAAATGGACAGATTTTGTCTAAGCAGCTGTTTTGTTTTTTATTGCCCGCAAAGGTGAAACTGATCCTTTTTTTTTTTTTTTTGAGTGGAGTCTCACTCTGTCACCCAGACTGGAGTGCAGTGGCCGCTTCTGGCCACCGCAGCCTCAATCTGCTGGGCTCCAACGATCCTTCCACCTCAGCCTTCCAAGTAGCCGGAATTACAGGTATACGCTACCACGCCCAGCTGATTTTTTTTTTTTTTAAATTTATTGTAGAGATGAGGTCTCGCTGCCCAGGCGGGTCTCGAACCCGCGGGCTCAGGCAATCCACTCATCTCGGCCTCCCAAAGGCGCGGGATTACAGGCTGAACTACCGAGCCGGGCCTGAAACTGATTCTTAACAGTTATTTTCAGAATCAAACTTTTATGTTCTTCCATTTTAAATAATAGAGCCTGTACTTTGATATTTTTTTTTCAATTCTCTGATTTTTTTTCGTGATAAAGGCATGAGTTCTCTAATAAAGTTTATTTTTGCCATCCTAATTTCTAAACATTTTGAGTAGATGTAGGCTGCCTCATCCATCATTGACTCCAAACTGAGTTTTTTTCTCAAGAGTGTACCCTTTAGATATGTACCCTCAAGACTAGATGTATATGCCCAAATCCACAATGCATAGAAAAAAAATCATTTGAGAGGAAGTTATTGTTATATACATTTACTTAGACTCCTAGAGCTTTATATTTAGAATAGAGAATAACAGTTTAGCTGTTTTGTAAAATACTTCCTTCTTTCCTTTCTTCCTGTCATGCTCACTCAGATATCTCTGTAACATGTTAGAGCAAACAGGGAAATTAAAAGACATGTTAACAGACTAGTTAAGATCACATAAATCATCCACAGAGGCAACTTATCTTTTCCGTGTTACATCCTGAATCGTGAATGGTTCTATAGTTCTAAATAATAACACCCTACAAGCACATATTTTTCCATTGAGATGAAATGTGAAGTGGAAGAAATGGAATTTTGTTTCCTTTTAGAGAAAATAAGGAAGTGGAGAAGTTTGTCTACAGACTGAATCTCTTTAGACAAATCTACTTAAAGACCATGGGATTGTTTCAGAGGCTCCTCAAAGGAAAAACATGAGAGAAACTTCATTTTGTACCAATTTTCTCAAGCCCCCACCTTTGGCTCTGGAGGAGACTTTTCGACTCATCCCACAAACCTGCATCAACCACTCTTCTGTGCCAGGGCCTTAGCTAGGGATTGGGAAGAATAAAACATAGTAGTGTCTCTAAAGGGTTCCCGGTTTGAAAGGATAGCCTAACATTCGGAGGAATAATTCAGATACCAAGTGCCAAGAGGCATAACAGGGATATCTGCAAAGTGTTCTGGGTTCATGAAAGGGGCAACATCAACTCCTCTAGGTCAAGTCAGGGAAGTCTTCCCAGAAGCAGTGGCACATTACTGAAAATAAAGAACTCCACAGATTCTGTGGAAGGAAGTCCTATTTCTCCCTCCTAGCTTTCCCAGAATAATTCACAAGAAAGCAGACCAACAGCATATTTCTTTAGGATGAATCATGAGAGTGCTAGGCAACTGCCATCTGAAATAGCATCTCTAAGGAAAGCAATTAACTAGCAATTTTCTTTTATTATTACACTCATGTACATAATTAAATATTCCTTAACATACTTACTTCATAGCATTTTGTGAAGAATGATAACACTGTGTTACCTTATACTAATGATAATATAATTGGCCACAGTTTTCACACACGTTGATGTATTCTTTCTAAAAATTATTCTAATATACAAGTTTAATGTGAGTTTAAAATTGTACCAAGCCTTTTCCTCTAAGACCTTACTGCTTGTCTTTATTTCACAGTGGGAAATGCCTTGAAAGGCTTGCCCTAGGTTCCTCTGGTTTTCAAGAAAAGTATAAAGATTTATACAGATATATCTAAAATTCCACTGGTCCCTCAACTACTCCTAAGGAATTTTGTCAGTTTTCACATTTTGATTCAGAATATTCAATTATTGTCATTGTGTTATCTTTATCATACTATATGAATATGCACACACATATATACACATATATGCATACTTACATAGGTATTATATTTTTCCTATATAATACATTTGTGTATATATAAATACATACACATATAATATATGTACATATATAATGTGCATACCTATCTAAAGGTACAATAAAGAATCTTTAACTTTGCCTTAAATCTCATCTCTGTGTCTTATGACTATCAAAATTATTTTTTCTCAAATTTTTTGCATGAGGTCTTTATATACCAAGATAAAAATATTCAATTTCAAACATGGTTTCTTCAATTTTGTATTATTGGCAACATCCAACTATCTATGATGGGACTTCATGTGCACAATTTTAAATTCACTTTTCTAAAAATAAATCCCCATTTATCTCACTTTCACTTAACGCAGTTTCAGGTTGTGCTTGAATTTATGTCTAACTGTCAAAGAAAGTCTGACAATGAGATAATCTGACCGCCATTGATCATTATTCTTATAGTTTGGCTCTTTGTTTCCTAACATCACATAGGAAAGTTCCCATTGAAAGTTACAAACTACTGCTTTTTGAGATGGATAAAAACCAATCCTTGGCATATTTAATGTTTGAGGAGATGACTTAACTTTTCAAATAATAATATCTCCCTTATGTATAATATTATTTTCAATGCATTTTGATAACTAGCATCTTGTTTACGCTCACAAAGTTTTCATGATAAATGGTGAAGGAATTTAGAAAATTCCCCTTTTAAAAGCATAAAGTCATAGGATAAGCTCTAATAACTGTATTATGATGCTTTTATAGTCCAATAACTTTTGAAGTCTGTGTTATGATACCTTTTGAACCATGATATAGTTACATTTGGAGGAAAACAAAGTCAAAGATTTTCCCTAACTGACAAAATCTATCCTTTATGGGACTGAGAAATCTCTCTCTGATCCTTATCTCATCAAAATACTTTGCCTCCTTCCCTTTTAAATATGTATCTGGTGCACACAATTACTACTTCAGATTCTGAGCCTAAACTTATGAGGTACCTTCTTCTAGTATACAAATACCACCAGACAGTTTACTTCACACTATTCTTATGCTGGTGTTTGGCACAAGAAGGCTGGCATAGATTGTGTTAAGAACTTTCTGTTGAGATTTGTGTGTGTGTGTACGCACAATTATCTTTGAAGGTCACTGCAGAACAATTCATCTAAGCAAGTCATTTATCTGCACAATGGCTTAACAAAAATTAGGTTGTATCATTCTTCAAATACTTCATTACTCAATGTTGCTAATGCTCCTGTGTCATTAACCATAAACTAACTAGGATTTTCCAGTTCTGCTGTATATCGCTGGTTGCCGCACTAGGATAGAGGTACGTGAGCATAATTAAAACCTATTCATTAATGTCATGCAGGAGTGTAGCTTGTGCACTTTCCAGAACATTTTTTGTCTTGAGCCAAGATTGGTTTTTCCAAAAGTCTAATTCACATACTTCCATGATTCTGAATAGCAGCAGGCCAGCATGAACATTGAGAGATAACAAGTGTGATTTCCAGAAGTGCTTTCTCTGATGATTAGTGAAACTGAGCATTTTTTCATGTATCTGTTGGCTGCTCGTATGTCTTCTTTTGAGAAATGTCTATTCATGTCCTCTGCCCGTTTTTTAATAGGGTTGTTTGTTTTTACCTTTTGTCTTGTTTGACTTCCTTATAGATCCTGGATGTTAGGCCTTTGTCAGATACACAATTAGCAAATTTTTTTTCCCATTTTGAGATTTATCTCCTTAATCTCTTGATAACTTTTGCTGTGCAAAATCTTTTCAGTTTGATGAGGTTCCACTTGTCTATCTTACTTTTTATGGCATTAATTTTTGGGGATTTGTTCAAGAATTTGTTGCCCACTCCAATGTGCATAAGAGTGTTTCCTGCATTTTCTTCTAGGATTCTCATAGTTTGAGGTTTTATGTTTAGGTCTCTCATCAATTTAGTGTTGATTTTTGTATATGATGATAGGTAGGTGTCCTGTTTCATTTTTCTGCATGTGGTCAGCAAGTTTTCCCAGCACCATTTGCTACATAAGGTCTCCTCTCCCCACTGGTTGTTATTTATAGTTTTGTTGAAGATGGGTTAGTTGAGAAGTCGAGTTTTTGCTTCTGGAATCTCTGTCCTGTTTCATTTGTCTATGTGCCTATTCTTGTATCAGTACCAGGTTCTTTTGATTTACTGTAGCCTTATAATAAAGTTTAAAGTCTGGAAGTGTGAAGTTCCTCTTGCAGAGGATTGTTTTGGCTATTCATACTCTTTTTTTCTGTTTCCATATGAATTTCTGTACTGTCATTTCCAGGCCTGAGAAGAATGATGTTGGTAATTTTATGAGTATTGCATTCAATCTGAAGATTGCCTTGGGTAGGATGGACATCTTGACAATACTGACTCTTCCAGTCCATGAGCATGGAATATTTTTCCATTTGTTTGTGTCATCTGTGATTTCTTTGAGCAGTGTTTTGTCATTAATCATCAGGGAAATGTAAATCAAAACCACAATGAGATAACACCTAACTCCAGTAATGATGGCCATCGTTGATAAAAAAAAATGCTGATGTGGGTGTGGAGAGAAAAGGAAACGTTATTGCACTGTTGGTGGGAGTGCAAACTTGTCTAATCTCTACGGAAAATAGTGTGTTGATTTCTAAAGGAACTAGAAAAAAAAATTTTTTTTTAGTTGAAGTCTCACCCCATCACCCAGGTTGGAGGGCAGTGGCACTCTCACAGCCACCCGAGCGTTGACCTGCAGGGCTCCGGTGATCCTTCACCCTCAGCCTTCCAAGTAGCCGTAACTACCAGTGTGCATTACCACACCTGACTAATTTTTTATTTAGTGTAGAGACGAGGTCTTGCCAAGTAGCACAGGCTGGTCTCAAAACCACAGGCTCAGGCAATCTACTTGCCTAGGCCTCCCAAAGTGTTGGAGTTACAGGCTGAGCCACCAAGCCCAGCCAGGAACTAGAAATTGGACTTCCATACAATCCAGGAACCTTCCTTCTGGGAATATACCTGGAGGAACATAAATCATCCTACAAAAAAGACATCTGCACATGTATATTTATTGCCACACTATTCACAATAGCAAAAACATGAAATTAACCCTACTGCCCATTGAAAGTAAATTGGACAAAAAAAATGTGGTACATATACATGATGGAATATTGAACAGCCATAAAGAAGGACAAAATCATGGACTACACAGTAAATTGAATGGAGTTGTAGGCAATCATATGTAGTTATCTATCACAGATACAAAGAACTGAATACCACATGTTCTCGCTCATAAGTGGGACCTGAACAAGGGAGAGATTGGCAGTTGCAGGACACTGCCAGGGGCAGGGGGAACATGTAACAACAAAGGGTACCTGGTCCTAAACCAGTTAGAGGCCCAAACTACACCTGCACATACATTACTTATGTAATTGATCCTGACTTGTACCCCACATCTCTATAATAACATAAAGTCAATAAAAAATAAATAAAAGTGCTTTCTCTATCTGTTTCTGCCTAAGAATATGCAATTGCCTTTTAAGGAAAAAAATGACAGAAGAAAGATTACCAAACATGAACAATCTACCACCAATTCCAAACCAAAGGACAAACAGAAGCTTTGGTTTCATTTTAAATTATTTTCATATAAAAGAGGGTTATTATATGCCAAAGATTAAAACAAGATCCCTGCCTATCTCTATACACAAAAATCAACTCTAAATAGATCAGATACCTAAACATAAAACTTCAAACTATAAGAACCTTAGAAAATGCAGGAGACACCCTTATGGAAATTGGAATTGACAACCAATTTCTGATCAAAACCCCAAATGCCCGTGCCATAAGAGATAAAATAGACAATTGAGACCTCATCAAACTGAATGGCTTCTGCAAAGCAAAAGAAACCATCAAGAGAGCAAGGAGACAGCCCACAGAATGGGAAAAAAATATTTGCCAACTGTATATCAGACTAAGGCATAACATCTAGGCTCTACAAGGAACTCAAATGTGCTGAAAAGAAAAAAGCAGCCGGGCTCGGTGGCTCAGCCTGTAATCCCTTGCTTTGGGAGGCTGAGGTGAGTGGATTGCCTGAGCCTGCAGGCTCGAGACCCACCTGGGCAACTTGGCGAGCCCTCATCTCTACAATAAATCAAAAAATTAGCCAGGCATGGTAGCACGTGCCTGTAGTTCCAGCTACTTGGAAGGCTGAGGCGGAAGGATCGCTAGAGCCCAGCAGTTCAAGGCTGCAGTGGCCCGGAGTGGCCACTGCACTCCAGTCTGGGTGACAGAGTGAGACTCCAACTCAAAAAAAAAAAAAGAAAAAGAAAACAACCTCATTACAAAGTGGGCAAAAGATATGAATAGACACTTCTCAAAAGAAGACATATGAGCAGTCAACAGATACATGAAAAAATGCTCAGCTTCACTAATCATCAAAGAAATGCAAATTAAAACCACACTGAGAGACCACCTAACTCCAGTCAGGATGGCTATCATCAATAACCCAAAAAACAACAGATGCTGGAGAGGATGCAGCAAAAAGGGAACACTTCTACACTTTTGGTGGGAGTGTATACTGGTACAACCTCTGTGGAAAACAGTGTAGCGATTCCTAAAAGATCTAAAAATCGACCTTCCATACCACCCTGCAATCACCCTACTGGGAATATATCCAGAGGAACTCAAATCACTCTATGAAAAAATACCTGCACACGCATGTTTATTGCAGCATTATTCACAATAGCAAAAACATGGAACCAACCGTGCTCCCCATTAAAAGAGGACTGGATTTTTAAAATGTTGTATAAATACACAATGGAATATTATGTAGCCATAAAGAAGGACAAAATTATGAATTTCACAGCAACTTGGATGGCCTATAATACTCAGTGATCTATCACAGAAACAAATAACTGAGTACTACATGTTCTCACTCATAAGTAGACCCTGAACAATTATCATAATGCTATAAGAAAGAGATTGACAGTAGAGGGAAGCCATAGGGGTTGGGGGTGATACACTTTATCAATAAGGGTACCTTATTTCTTTTTTTCTTTCTTTTTTTTTCTTTCTTTTTTCAGTTGGAGTCTCACTCTGTCACCCAGACTAGAGTGCAGTGGCCTCTCATGGCCACTGTAGCCTCGACCTGCTGGGCTCCAGCGATTCTCCGCCTCAGCCTTCCAAGTAACCAGAACTACAGGCATGCACTATACCACACCTGGCTAATTTTTGATTTATTGTAGAGATGAGGTATCACCAAGTTGCCCAGGCAGGTCTCGAACCTGCGGGCTCAGGTAATCCACTCACCTCGGCCTCCCAAAGTGCTGGGATTACAGGCTGAGCCACCGAGCCCAGCCTAGGGTACCTGATTTCAAACTAGGTGAAGTGGGGACCAACGTTAAGTCCAAACTTTACCTGTACAATGACCATTTGTGTACCTAACCATGAACTGTAACCCACATCTTTAAAATAAAACGTAAAAAAATAAAAAATAGGCCAGACACAGTGGCTCAAACCTGTAATCCCAGCACTTTGCAAGGCCAAGGTGAGCAGATTGTCTGAGCCCACAGGTTCAAGAACAGCCTGGGCAACTTGGTGAGACCTCATCGCTACAATAAAAAAAATAAAAATAAAAAATTAGCCGGGTGTGGTAGCGCATACCTGTAGTTCCAACTACTTAGAAGGCTGAGATGGAAGGATCACCTGAGCCCAGCAGGTCAATGCCGGGGTGGTCATGAGTTTGCCACTGCACTCCAGCCTGGGCGACAGAGTGAGACTCCAACTCAAAAAATAAAATTAAATTTAAAAATAAATAAAAATTAAAAAGAGTGCTGTTAAAATGTTAACACTTTTCTCCCCCTCGCCATCCATACCAACCATTTGACAATTCCTTAATGATGTCCCTAATTTTTTTATACTTGTTGCCTCATTTCTATTCAAGTACTTGTTTTCAACAAAAACAATAAAGAGTTCTCAAGGCTTACTACTCTAAAACACTAGGGCTACACGAGATGGTCCAAGATTTTTGTTTATTTGTTTAGAGACAGGGTCTCATTTTCACCCAAGATGAAGTGCAGTGGCACAATCCTAGCTCACTGCATCTTTGAATCATGGACTCATGCAATCCTTTCAACTCAGATTCCTGTGTAGCTAGGACCACAGGTGCACACTACCACACCTGATCTTTTTTTTTTTTTTTTGTAGAGATAGGCTTCTCGCTATGTTGCCCAGGCTTGTCTCAAGCTCCTGGTCTCAAGTGACTCTCCCCCCTTGCTGGGCCATTTTTAAAATCAAATCTTGGTGGATTTTTCCTTTTTTGTTGTTGTTTCTTTTAGATTTTTCAGGAGGTGGGGCAATATGTGAATTGGATTTTCTCAGTTGGATATGTTTGCTCCATACATTTTTCATAAAATGTTGGCAAATCTGCAGCTTGTCTGTAGTGGGATATGGTGTGAGATAATATTTAATAGCACAATTTTTTTTTTAGTTTTCTAAAGTTTAATATAACAATGGTTCATAATATTCTGCAAAGATGATTATGACTTTCAGAAGTTCTGTCACGTGATAAAGTTTGGGCTTTTAAATCTTTTTCCTGCTTCCAGTGACTTGCAAAATCTTCTTCCTAAAACATATCTCTGATCCATCCCCCTGTGAAAAACTTTCATTGGCTCCACATCACCTGCTGCAGAAAATCCAGAAGCTTGAGTAGAGCACTCAGAGGTCCTTCAAGCTACACCTGAAGTATGTTTGCAAAAACATATTTTCTCTTCTTCACACAGTAAGACTTGACATTCGTGTGTATGGGTGGATGTGCTTGTATGTACATGTGAATGTATGTATGTATGGAATTCTATCCCATAACACACTCAGAGAGAAACCATTTTTACTCATGACGCATTCCTGGAATTCATGCAATTTATCTTCCCAAAGAAACCATCTTTAATTATATATTGTATTCTGAACTAAGAAACTTGTACAAAATAAATTACAGACATGCTCGTAGTTATAGGTGAGAAAATAAAGCTGTAAATGTACATCCTAGGACTTCTGGATATAATCAAATTATCCTTCAAGCCAAATAGGAAATGTGATAAAATACTGTAACTGTAGATACTTAAGGGACTGATGCATTATATAGCACATAAGACTGTTATAACCTATATTTTAACTAAAATTAATATGCAGACTATAAAAAACATTAAATTGCTCATTAATAGCAGTCATACGTGTATCCTAAGAATTTAAAAATATTTATTTGGGTAATTTGGAATGTTCAGATCTTTCAAAGAAAACTGTCCAAAAAAACTGAATGAGTGTTTTTTCTTGTAATAAATTCTCTTTAGTGAGAAGGTATTCAAATTCATCCTATTTTCTTTAGGATATTCTCAGGAAAGTGCATCAATACAGTTTATATAGTTGCTATGTTGTTTATTCTACTTAAAAATACAAAAAACAAAAACAATTCCAACATTTTCCATTTCATTTTGTCTATCTTAGTTCAGTGAAAGCTAATAACAAACTGAATAAAAACCACTGAGAAAAAAATGGCCTTCGCTGACTTAACATTTTCTTGACACTAGTCAGAGAAGGGTATTCTTCTCTAGAGAGTCACTTTTAAAACTCTTTACTAATATAGACAGCCTGAAAATAACTTTATTTATTTATTTAATTTTTTTTTGGAGTTGGAGTCTCTGTCGCCAGACTGGAGTGCAGTGGCCGCTCCCAGCCACCACAGTCTTGACCTGCTGGGCTCCGGCGATCCTTCCGCCTCAGCCTTCCGAGTAGCCGGAATTACAGGCATGCGCTACCATGCCCAGCCGATTTTTTGATTTATTGTAGAGATGAGGTCTCGCTGCCCAGGCGGGTCTCGAACCCGCGGGCTCAGGCAATCCACTCACCTCAGCCTCCCAAAGGCGCGGGATTACAGGCTGAGCCACCAAGCCCAGCTAAAAACAACTTTAAACCATCTTGGATCTTAGAAGGGAAGCTCACGGTGACATATTTAAGTGTCACCTTTAGGAGAACAAGAGAGGCATAGGAATATGGCAGTTAATTAAGTAAGAATTAGGAAAAGACCAGAATGTTGGGGATAAAAGATACATTCATCAGGATTCTACCCTCTACATCAGTCTGGTTTCTCAGGGTTCTTTGTTTAACCACTGTTTCTCCTTTGCACCTTTTGTGTTCCCAACGAAAGAACCCAAGGATATTACAATAAAAAGAGTTCGGGAAACTAAAACAGCAGTATTACTAAAACAGAACATCTATATACCTTACAACCCAACAATTTCAGTTTTAATGATACATTTGCCTCAATTACATACTTCTATTCACCAAAGATATGTCCTAGAGCATTTATAAAACTCTATTTCTAATAGCCAAAATAATAGAAATACTCAAATGCCATAAACAGTAAAACTGATAAATAGATAATGTATGAAGGGAACCTAAAAAACCCCAGAATTTATTTATTAAAATTTGTGTATTTATTCTTACATGTTTAAACTTAAATCATCTTCAAAGTACTCTCCATTTGATGCAATACACCTACTAAGTCCTTTTTCCACTACTCAAAACAACTTTTGAGCTCATCAATTTTGATGCCTTTTAGTGCTCCTGCTGTTTTTTGTTTCACCTCTTCCACCTCAGTAAAATATTTCCCTTTGAGGACTTTTTTAATCCAGGGAAACAAGAGGAAAAAAAGTCGTTCGGGGCAAGATCAGGTGTATAGGGGAGGTCATGCCGTTTTTCATCAAAAACTTCTGAACACTCAGCATGGTGTAGACAGGTACAACTTGTAAATCACCCATCATAAG
>NW_007247807.1:538708-567069 GCF_000164805.1 Carlito syrichta | reverse complement strand
TCCCGGCCACCCTGCCTGCGTATTGGAGCCGGGTCCTGGGTTGGCCGCTGGTCAGCATTGCAGAAGGAAGTCTCCTTTGGCATTGCGTGAAAGAAACAGGAGTGATGACTCACGCAGTTGTACTCTTGGCCAGCAGATAAAGTTCTTGTTCATTGTGGGACTCCCGGCAGGGCCGGGGAGTAATTTCCCCCTCACAATAGCAGATGGCCCTTCTGGAATTACTTCTCCACTCCTGTCGTCCAGGCGCCTCGTTTTTCTCTGGCCGCTGTAGACGTAATGAACGCACTGTGGCGTGCACAGCCCTGCACTTGGGAATGGCATTCTTTGGAAACACGCTAGGTCTACACAGGAAATGGGTGGTTTCACTGCAGTGCACCCATGTCCCAAGTATACACAGCGAGTTGCTGTCTACTCCAGTGTGGCCCTGCATTGTCAGCTGCCTCTCACGGGTCCCTGGGAACACCCTGCGTGCCTGCCGTCTTTCTGTCCTGTTGCGTGGATGCTGCGGGCGTCAAGGGCGCATGGACGTGAGGGGCGGGTGGACGGCTGGGCTTTCCCTTGGTGCCCAGGGCTCTTGAGAATGTCGGAGAATCCGGTTGAGCCTGTTCGGGGTATGTTTGTGGGGCTGGTTCTCCTCCTGTGATTTGTGGGAAACTCGTTAGAAACATCAACACTGGTAACTATAACAAAAGACATCACAAAATAACTGACTTAGGGATCGTCATGCACTGGCCCTGGCCCAGCACTGGGGCAGCCGAGAGCGGTTTCACCCTCTTGGTTCTCCTGAATTCTCACCCATTCCTAGAAACCCGCGTCCTCCAGCCCCGCAAGGACACGGACTCCTAGTTAGAGCAGGTTTTGCCCCGTGGGGTGGTGACATTGCGACAGGCGGTCTGTCCTTCATTACTGCTTGTGTGTGGTTCTGCTTTCGGTCGTCGTGACAGTCACGTGCCTCTCTGGTTGGTTTTGCACAGACCTGCCTGGAGCTGGAGCGCTACCTGCAGAGCGAGCCTTGCTACGTCTCCGCCTCAGAGATCAAGTTTGACAGCCAGGAAGATCTGTGGACCAAACTCATCCTGGCTCGGGAGAAGAAGGAGGAATCTGAACTGAAGGTTTCCTCGCGTCCTCCAGAGGCTGCGCTCCTGAGCCCGAGCTTCAGTTTCAACCTGGAGACCAACAGCCTGAGCTCGGACGTCGGCAGCGAGTCGTCCGACAGCTCGGAGGAACTGGCCCCCACCGCCAAGTTCACCGCGGACCCCGTCGGCGAAGTTCGCGTCAGTCCGGGGAACTTGAGCTGCTCGGTCACGTCCACGCCCCCGTCGTCTCCGGAACTGAGCCGGGAGGCCTCCCAGCTGTGGGGCTGCGCGCCCGGGGAGCTGCCCTCACCCGGGAAGGCGCGCGGTGGGACGCCGGGGAAGCCCGGGGACAAGGGAGGGGACGCCTCCCCCGACGGCAGGAGGCGGGTGCACCGGTGCCACTTCAACGGCTGCAGGAAAGTGTACACCAAAAGCTCCCACTTGAAAGCACATCAGCGGACGCACACAGGTCAGTGCCCTCCTGGGGCCCGGGGGGCGGCCGCTCGTGGGCGCCCCCGACCTGCGCCAGCCCCGGGATGCGGGCGCAGCAGACACGTCCTCACCTCCTCAGATGCGTCCCTCCAGAGACCCGGGCCTTTTGGACTGCAGAGTAGAATCCCAGAGACCGGACGTTTGAGTCGAACGGATGGCTCACACTTTGCGAATGAACGCACGCGAGGCTAGATCACACTCTCCATCGATGCCCAAACCTCCACCCACCCCACAGCCCGGTTGATCGGGCCCCCGTGCCCGCCCACCAGGGTCCCCGCACGGGGTCATGTAGAGTTGCCCCTCGGAGTCTGAAATGGAGCCCGAGGGTCGGACGGAGGGCCCCGGCAGCATGGAGGTGCTGGTGTTGATGGCGGTGGTGTGAGGCGCGGGGACCCGTCCGCTCGGTGGGCAGAGCACTGGTCAGTGGGTGTCGATTGAGAATTTCACGGTGTGTCATGCAGCCTTGGCTTCCTGATACCACTTAAAACGACAGCGGCGACTTCTTAATGAAATGCCATCACTGAAGTGAGAGTCCCTTTTAAAAATGCCATGACAGTCTCTGCCGTAATTGGTGAAGAATCAGGAAAGTTAGAGCCCGAGAGGATCTTAGCCAGGTGGTGCAGACGCTTGTCTTACCAGTAGGAGGGCGCATTGCCGAGAGGTCAGGTCTGAGATCCACGCGGGCTTGGTGACAGCTGGGACTAGGCCCCCGGCGGCCTGAAACCCGGCCCCGTCCTGTCCCAGCTGCCCCTGGTTTGGCCTGGTAACTTGTTGCATTCCCAGGTAGCACTTCTAGCATTTCATATTTATAATCTGACCAAGGGTTGACGTCAACTTGGTGGTTTCATTCCATTTAGAGAGTGGTTCAAAGGCCTTGGCATGGAGTTTTCCAGAAAGTCGTGACTTCAGTTCTGTAGAAAGGTAGATGGTCCCAGAGGAAGCTGTAGAGACTCATTCTGCAGGGAAATGAGTAACGAACCAGATAGTGCTTGAGAGAAGCAGTTTCCATGGAGAAGCAGTAAGACTCTGCCCTCCGTGGGGCTGACCCCTCATCCAGAAAGTATGCTGCCAGTCCGAGTAACTGTCATTGCTGCACGTTAACTCTGATTACGGGAGCATGGGCTTTGCCCAAGCTGTGTCCCTGGCACAGCGGTTCGAGGCCGAGGCTGGGTCAGGAAGGAGCCAGTGCTTGTCACCTTGCGATGGCCAGGGACCGTCCTTCATGGAAGCGCGTTGCAAATTCTCGAGGCCGCCAAGACCCTGGCCTTGCGTCCCGCCACGGCGTGGGTCAGTGAAGTCACGGCCCGCTTGTCATCTGCTCTCTCTCCAGGAGAAAAGCCTTACAGATGTTCATGGGAAGGGTGTGAGTGGCGTTTTGCAAGAAGTGATGAGTTAACCAGGCACTTCCGAAAGCACACCGGCGCCAAGCCTTTTAAATGCTCCCACTGTGACAGGTACGTGCGTGAGGGCTTCTCCGGAAGGGAGCTCAGGGCCTCGGGCACGCGGTAGCCAGGGCAGGGCAAGGCGCATGTGTGGCGGACGGCAGGCTTTCTCCTGCCCCGCGTGGACATTTCGTTGTACGCTGGGACTTCCTAGAAAGCCAGTTGCCCGTGGCTGGAAAGACCTGGCCCAGGTGCACAGGACAGAGATGTGACGGATCCTTTTGAAGATCCGCCTTTTAGCAGTGTCCATGCTTGGACAGCTAGAAGTGAGGGCAGTTCGACCAGCTAGAAGTGAGGGCACTCAGCAGCTGCTTATCGGAGACCTCCTCGCCCGCCCTCCTGCAGGTCGGAGCTTCCTGCCCCGGGAAGCTTTGACAGCCTTCCCCGCAGGGAGGTCAGGCCGGGCCCTGCAGGGAGAGCGGGAGCCCTCGGCAGCATGGCAAGGGGTGGAATCCTAACTTCTTTGCTTCTGATTTGCCCCTGCAGGTGTTTCTCCAGGTCTGACCACCTGGCCCTGCACATGAAGCGGCACCTGTGAGGGCGCAGAGGCGACTCCTGTAGGCTAAGAGGCTTCCAGGCTGAGAGACGGCCGTGGGAGGAGGGATGCGTGTTCCAGCCAAAGCATGCCATTTTGCACCCTGCCCAGTTGCCTCCAGGGCCCCTCCTTGGAAGGTCTTTCGAGGGCTAAACAAGTCCTGTCCGGAGCGGCTGGCACCCGTGGTGCGTGGTGTGTGGGTGACCCTGGACTCGCCACTGGTACCTAACCTTCCGAGTGGCGCCAAGCCTTTGCCGTGAGCATGCGCACTGAGGATGTCACTGGCTGGGTTGACTGTCTGTTGAGGATCTATTACTGACTGTATGATGAGACCGACTTTTTTCCTTGCGGTGGGCACAACTGCGAGAGACAGAAAAAAGTAGCTTGAGTGTTGTGTGTGTCAGGAGTGTTCCATGAGATGAGATGACCACCGACCATTTCCTGGGGGGAGGGAGTGGCTGCACCTTAGGAAAAACAAAAACAAACCAACAAAAAAACAAAAAAAAAGAAAAAGACAAAAAAGAAGGAAAAACTCGGCGGGTGGGAGCGGGAACTCAGGACCCCGGAGTGGTGAGTGGCGTGGGGAGGGGAGGGGGCCCCCCCCTTCCAGCGTGAGAGAAGTCTTATGTCTGGTGCAGCTATTAAACGTGCAATGTGTCAAGTAGCTCGTTTCACTTGCTACGACAGAGCTCATTTGTAACCCATTGTATAAGCTGTGTATCTACAAATATAACACAACGATACTTTTCCTTGTAATGCAAAACAGTCATGCATGGTCTGGGGAACTCTCTGCTTTTCCATGCGCAAGTCAGGACTGCAAGACCGATTCCAGCTGCTGAGCAGTGAGATGCAGGGTGTCTGGCATGGTGGCCCCAGCCATTTGGGCCCGCAGCACACCATCCCCTTCCGGAAAGGCATTGTGCCGCCTAGGGTGGTTTTTCAGTGATTCTGAGTTTGAATTAACTCTTGGGAGCATTTTGGGACGATGCCCTTTGGAGAAATTGGACGCGTACTTACTGTCAAAGAGCCGGGGCCGGGAATTGCTGGTCTGATGTGACCTAAAATTTTTCTCAGTTGGGTGGATCCAACCACTAATGCTTAGAAACTGTTTTCTCATGCAGCTATGTTTCTCTTATTTATGCCTTGAGGACTAATTTCTGGTTTTCTAGCTGTCAAATGCACTGTTGACCTTCATAATGGTGCCTTATGCAAGCGACCCCTCGTGCGGGGTTTCATACAGGGGTGTGGCTGATGGATGCTTTATTAAGGCTCATTTTTCACCTGGCATTGTACTGTATCCATGTGTAATCCGGAAAAACAAGTCTCTTGAGGTCCTCCTTCACAAAGACAAGTAGACGAAAGCCCCCTGAACACGTCAGTGTTTGCTCAATCTTGTAGACGACTTGCCTGTCAGTGTTAAGATGGAAAACACGTGATGTTGCAAAGTCAGCCCGATTCTGCCACCTGGAGACTTTCATACAGACCTTGCACAACAGTTGTATAGATCACACACCGGCTGTATTTAATATGTAACGTTTTCACACATAGTACAGATGCAGAAGTATAAAAAATAAATAAACCCAATGTCAATGTATTTGCTTAAAAGGCACAAATTTCACATATCTATCTAGCTATCTGTTGGTAAGATAGAAAGTATACTACTTTTTTTTAAAAGTGGGCGGGATTCTTGTGTATGTATATTTGTGTGTATAGTATGTGTATGTGTGTGTATATATATATATATATTATATATAGATAATATATAAATATTTTTTTTAAGGAGAAACTAGAATGTTTAGCTAGAAAATTCCACAGCCTGCGAAGAAATACTTCAAAATGGCCGTAAGGGAGGTGCAAACGAAAAGTATGATCTAACTTTTCTAGAGGCTTTATCTTTAATTTAATGATTCGCTGAAGACTTTTCCTGGCGTTGAGTCTGTCCCAGAAGGCCCAGCATTCTCTCTCACCATGATGGGGGGGTCTGGAGCAGGAGACCCCCGGGCCGCTCCCACATGGCCCGAAGGAAGTACTGGAACTCCCTTGGGGCTCAGACACACTAAGGTTTTGATTTCGGATTTCAGCCTTATCAGAAGATCTAAGAGTCAGCTAATCACAGGGATTCTTTTTTAGAACACTTTTTATGCAGATGAAGCTATTTTTTCCAGCACGTAGATTCCTCCGGTTTTTCCAAGGAGTAATTTCCCCGAATTGGCATACCACAGCGCAGACAGCTGATCCTTCTCCCAGCTGCTGGCTGTGGGTGTGGAGCTCTTCTTTATATATATATACACACATGTGAGTCTGGCTGGGCTGGTATTTTGTTTGATCTTCCTGGAAATGAGCAATGATGAAAGCTCACACAACTGGTTTTTTTTTATCAGCTGATGAATAATACACTTACCTAAAGAACTCATTTCATTTTGCTGGGGAGTGGGAGGGGGGTTGCAGTTTTCTTTGGGCAACTCAAAATCCAAGCGCTTGATTTGCTGGGTTTTGAAAAACTCCTTTTTTGGTCCTGCTATGTGCTTAGCCATAACAATTCCATTAAGCAAGAAGGTAAACAAAAGACAAAAAAAACACACTCGCACTGGCTTGCTGCCCTTCTGCAGCTCCGGGGCACTGTGGGCCTGGGTGGGGTGGGTGCCGGGCGGGTGCCTGCGATCTCATAGTCAGCAAGTACAGGAAGAACTACATTCTGTCCAGGTGACGACTGAGCCTCAATCAAAGCAGAAACTTTGCTTGAAGTTAAAAAAAAAAATTTCTATTAGTGAAATTTCTTTTTTTTTTTTTTTTTGGAAGCACCCTGTTATCTAAAGAATCTTTGTAAGATTTTTGTAAAATTTTGTTTTACAAGATTTTATTTGAAATTGTTTTTTGCAAGATTGTTATATTTCTGTATGAATGTATTTTTTATTGGAATAACATAAAAGAATTCTTATCAGCATCTGGAGTCTGGTTGTTTTTCTGGGGGGGCAGTTGCAGCACATGCCTTCCGCCTGAGTCACCCCAGCTTCCTTGGAAACTCTCCATTGTGCAACCGCCGGCCTTGCGGGCCTTGCGGGCCTTGGATCTCCCCTCCCTGGGCCTTGGCCTACCTAGGCCACCCTGGGCCTCTGGCTTCAGCCTCAGCCTCCGCCTCTCAACTTGCCACCACCTCCCTCGGCCTCTGCCTCTCCGCTTGCCATGCCCTGGCCTCCCTCAGCCTCTGCCTCTCAGCTGACCACGGCTTCCCTCGACCTCTGCCCCTCAGCTGGCCACGGTCTCCCTCGGCCTCCGTCTCCCTACCCCGGCCCAGCCTGGGCCCTGGCGTGGTCAGCAGGCCTGACACTGCTGGCCCTGAAACGCACCCACAGAAACAACCCCCGGGGCCTTGGGGCGCCGCTGGGGGGGGCCCAGGTTGTGCTTTATCTTGCTGTGGTGCCAGGCAGTGTGTGGCAGAGGCGTCTGCAGGGGACACACTTGAGCCGTTCCTCTGCCTCCCCAGGGCCCAGGCCCGCGCCAGCCACTCAGCGTCACCGCCAGGCCTTCCCTACCCAACACCCGCCTGTGCCCAGCCGAGGTGCGTCTGGGAGCCGGGACCACCCCGGGGGCGCCGGCCGCAGAGCCCTTCCCATGCTCCCTGACCCCTGGCTGTGCAGCTCAGACAGGGCGACCCAGGGAAAAGGCTGAGTGTCCCAGAGACTTGGTGGCTTTGTGTTAAAAGGCCAGTGGGAAGCACTGAATGTAGAGAATGTTTGGAAATAAAATAGGCAGTGTTTTGTCATCGAAAACAGCGCGCCTAGAGAGTAGCTTTGTTTTGACTTCTTATTTTTGGAGGCAGAGTCCCGTGCTGTGTTTCCCGGGCTGCAGTGCAGTGGTGCCACCAGAGCTCACTGCAGCCTCGACCTGCTGGGCTCAAGCGATCCTTCCCCCTCCGCCTTCAGAGTACCCAGGACTATAGGTGTGCACCACCACGCCTGGCTAATTTTTTTCAGTTTTTTGAAGATGAGGTATCACTACGTTGCCCAGGCTGGCCTCCAGCGCCTAGCCTCAAGTGATCCTCCCGACTCAGCCTCCTGGGGTGCTGGGATGACAGGCCTGAGCCACTGCACCCGGCCCCAGAGTAGCTTTAAATGTCGGCTTGTTTTCTCTTACTGCCTAGATCAGAACCATTGGTCCATGGAGAAGTCCATTCTCAGATCACCCTAAACCAATCAGCAGTGATAAAATAAGATCAATGTGTTCCCCTGGGAACCAGCTTCGCAGCGTTGCTCTTAGTTTGACAGTCAGGACGTTTTCTATTTTAGGGGGCTTAAGTGCTCACGGCCATGCCTCATAGAACTTTATATTCCTGAACATGCGCAGTTTATACCAGTTGCTTTTCGTTTTATAATTGGCGAGGGGACGTTCAGATGCGTGCCCAGATTAGGAATTTTAAGTAATTTTCTTTCTATAACTGTGGTAAAAATACCAGCAATTTGGAATGCATTGCAGTGGGCCACAGTGCAGGGAACAGATGACATTTTTGCCAGGATTCACAGGTGTGTTATATTCCAAAGTACAAGGCGAGATGACTCATGGTTGTATTGCCCTGTCTAAATAAAGTCTTGATAATCATTCTTGGCTACTATTAGGACTTGACCACTTTGTCATACGAAGACTACGCCCGACAGCTAAGTTATGCTCAAATAAGGCTGTTAGCAGAACTGCCTTTGCAGCAGCAAACCCAGGGTATTTATAGATATCTAAAAAATTTCAGTCTGCTGAACAAATTTTTTGAAATCTAGCTAAAAGCAAGGCAATGTTCTAGCTCCAGCGAGCTGTGTGCTTTTGGGCCAATGTCTGAGCCACCTCGAGCCTCCATTTGCTTATGGTTAAAATAGTCTGGGCTCGGTCACGTGTGTCCGGCATCCTCTCCGGCACTGCAATTCTGTGGTCTGTGAGTATAGGGTGGCTTGAAAATTGCACGTTCACCATCTCCAGCGCTCCCGGCTCAGATCGAGAGAGCTTTGTGCTCCAGGAGAAAGAATCGTTGAAGAAAATTGCTCTCAAAATGGAAAACAGAGCATTCTCAGACTCCCCTTTGCCCTTCTAATTACTGTGAAGTTGCTCAGACATTTGTTGCTTTTTCACACACTATCTTTCATTAAAAGGAGAAAAAACTTAGAAAAGGGTGAGTGTAGCCATCAGTGGACCCAAAGTCACCCAAGTCGCTGTGTCCCTGGCACATCCTGCATCCATGCTGACCTACATACTCAAAGAATGGCTGAGGCCGTGGGGGAAGCATATTTTACTTGTGTATTTTAATTGCTATAGAGAAAAACAGCTTTCACACATAACTGTCTTTTGTTTTAATGTAATACCACCATGAGCTGTTTTTTTTTTTTTTTACCAACCTTCTTTGCCCAACTGGATTATTTGCCCAGAAAAACTTGATGATGGTGAAGATGGTGGTATCTGCTACCTACTCCTTCTTAGGCCTTAACCAAGAATTAGGAACAACATTTATCTATCTATCATCTACTATTTATCTCCTACCTATCAATCTAATCTATCATCTATCTATCTATCTATCTATCTATCTATCTATCTATCCATCTATCATGTATTATCTATCTCCTCTCTGTCCACCTATCAATCTATCCATTACCTATCATCTCTCTATCTGTCTCCTAAGTATTATCTATCTCCTATCTATTATTTATCTATCTATCTCTTCTCTCTCTCTCTCTCTCTCAATATTTCTTGTAGCAATACTTTGTACAGGAGATGTTATGACCATTTCCCAGGTGAGGGAAACTGTGGCTTCGAGAGGTCATACCCCTTTCCTGAGGTCATTCACCTAGGAAGCCACAGGCTTAGCATCCCAGTCCAGGACTCCTAGATGCAAAGGCTGTGTTTTTGAAAGTCGTCCTACAACGGCTGTCTTGAGACACGCGACACGGCTCTCACGACAGGCTGCTGTTCCACCCGCAGGATTCGCCTCGGAATGAGTCTCTGTGGGTAAAGGGGAGACCGGGCTTCCTCCCAGTTCAGAAGCACTGGAGCTGCAAACTGCGCTGTAATCCTGAGAAAACAAAAGTAACCACTTTGAATCGCGCTCAAGATATGAGACAGATGGCACGTATTTATTTTTAATGTTGAAGAAGAGCGAGAAACCAATTGGAGAAGCGGCGTCTGCATTAATTGGCAGGAATCACCTAATGTACACAGTTAAGAGACAGAGAGAGAACAGGGTCCATGCATCACGCAAACGAGGCAGCGCAACACAGTGTGTTTAACTAGATTTATTTCATCACGAGGTCTTTCTGCTGCACTCGAAGTCATTTTAATGAGAATCCGCCGAACGTCTGTGAATGCACGGAGACAAAGAGGAGAGCGGTCTGGGCCCCACACGCCCCGGCAGAAGCCATGCTGGGCCTAGGAGTCGCCGCTGCATCTTCGGCAGGAGGCAGGATTCCCCAGGGCCTGGCTGATGTGCAACCTTGCAGACTCCAGTGACAGGGCCTGGCACCTGCTTCCCTCTCTGTGATCTGGGCAGAAAGCAAACCTGATGTGTGTGCACATATCATCTCCTGCAGACTGTGTGTATATGAATCTCAGAATCTCTGGAACTGTTTCTTAAATTGAGAGCCCCTGCTTAAATCCACCACAAACGAGCACTCATGTTCTTGGAGAGCTCACATGCTCAGACAATGGGTAAGGGCATGCATGGTGCACGCCATTTTCCTGACATCCCTCCTTTGTGGATGACAGAGCACCTTTTTTGGTGACTTTCATGCACCAACCGAGCGTGGCTCTGTTCCCTCGGATTTCCTAAGTTTTGTGTGCCCACGTCTCATGCGATTGTGCAAGATGGGCTTCCAGATGTGTGAGACAGCTCCCGGCATGCGCTGGCGTGGTCCGCTAGCCACTCTAGAACCAACCAGCAGCACGGCTTGTGTGTTCTGCTGCTCGTGGGAGGAGGAGGTGAGACAGTGGGATGGGGGACGTGTGGGAAGGGGCGGCTGCGCCCCCTTCAGGCGGGACCTGGAGGCATCTTCCGCGGATGTCCCCAGCTGTACCTGTGCCATTTGCCGCCCTTCCCAGGGGTCATTCGACCATAAGCTCAGAGGTCAAGTTCACCACAGGGCACACGTGTGCGTGTGTGGTCTTTAATTTTAAAGCTCTATCTCCTCATGATAAATTGGCTGCAGGCAAAATTCAAATATGCAAATCACTGAGCTGATGTAAATTAAAGAGAACATTAGTGTTAGCCACATCTTAAAACAGTGAGCCTTGATAACCCAAATGTAAGCAACATGCCTTCAAATGTGGTCATGCGCTGTCATAAGGTGGAAACTAGACAGGGACGGCTCAAGGATTTGTAGGGTGAGAGGCCTCCATAAAGTCACACGTTTCCTCATTTTTTTTTTTTTTTTTTTTTGAGACAGGGTCTCGGTTTGTTGCCCAGGCTGGAGTGCATTGGTATGATCACAGCTCACTGAAGCCTTAAACTCCTGGCCTCCAGCAATCTTCCTGCCTCTGTCTTCTGATTAGCTGAGACTGCAGGTGCGTGCCACCACACTCAGCCAATTTTTTTTTAACATGGGGTCTCGCTATGTTGCCCAGCTGGTCTCAAACTCCTGGCTTCAAGTGATCCTCCTGCCTCAGCCTTCCTAATAGCTGGGACCACAGATGCACACCACCACTCTCAGCTAATTTTTTTTAAACATGGTGTCTTATTATGTTGCCCATGCTGTTCTCAAACTCCTGGCACCAAGTGATCCTCCTGCCTCAGGCTCCTCAGTAGCTGGGACTACAGGTGTGGGCAACTGTGCCCAGCTAATTTTATTTTTATTTTTTATTTTGTAGAAAGGGGGTCTCTCTACATTTCCTAGGTTGGTCTTAAACTCTTGGCCTCAAGCAATCCTCCCATCTCAGCCTCCCAAAGTGCTTGGCTTTCAGCTTTGAGCCACCATGCTCAACCAGAAGTCCCACATGGCTGAAGTTGCTCCTCACAGTGTCCCTGAGATCCAGGCGAGGTACACTGAGGATGGTGGAGGGAGCCTTTGCTGCGAGAAGGATGTCTGTGGATGGCCCCAAAGGAACCACCGCCCGTCTCCCAGCCCTCTCCAGCGCCGTGCAGTGCCTTCCTCCAGGCTCGGGGCAGCAAGGGGGGCCCGGGGACAGGCCAGTCGCAGCCTCCTCCTTGCTGGGAAGGCTGATGGCACTTCAGGGGAGAAGGCCCACCCTGCCTTCAGCTCTGGGTCTTTTGGTTTGTTTGCTCTGTCACTCAAGCTGAAGTGCAGGGGTGCACTCATGGCTCACTGCAAACTCGACCTCCTGGGCTCAGACAATGCTCCTGCCTCAGCTTCCCAAGTAGCTGGGACTACAGGCATGCGTCACCACACCTGGCCAATTTCCTGACTTTAGGCAGGCATGAGGTCTTGCTATGTTGCCCAGGCTGGTCTTGAACTCCTGGGCTCAAGTAAACCTCCTACCTTGGCCTCCCAAAGTGCTGGGATACCAGCTGTGAGCCACCGCACCTGGCCAAGTTACTGTTTTTAAGGGACTCCTAAGAGTTGCATTAGCAGAGAGAGGACATTTACCCTAGATGGGTAAATCTTCCTATGTGGAACATAAGAGAACAGATGTCACCATTTCCCGGCTTAGTGATTGCCACTTCTCACCTCTAAGATGGACACGTTGGAAACCACTGAGAATTTTTTTTTATTTTAAAATTGTGGGGTACGATTATGGGTTAGGTATACAAATATTTATTGTGCAGGTACCCTTGTTGATGAGGTGTGCCCCCCAGGCAAATCTTGACTACCATTAATCCCACCTCCCTGCCCCCCCCAAGTTTCCTGACCAAGTTTACTGTAGGACGAGAGGGAAGGTGTGTAGGGGACCTAGTCCATGGCTGGAAGCATGACAAATAATCAACAGATCCTGATGACGATGGCGTACTGGACATTTATTTCTCTAAGCAGGAAGATCATTCTTGTTCTTCCCATTGACTTTATTTGAAAGTGGATTTTTTAAAAAACAAATGATCATTAAGAAAAGACCACGTACGTTTGGGTCACAACACGATTTTCCAGCAAATTCAGAGAAGGACAAGCAGAGGACATTGTGCTGTGTTTTGATGATTTATAAGACAGTTTCCTTTTGCAATACTCGCTGTGCCACTGAAATCTTGCAGGAAGGAAGTTCTGCAAATCTTTGAGTGAAACACTTTCCTGTCAAAAGCCATGATCGTCCTGACCAATGGTGGCCCTGAATTGACCAACAGATCCAGGAACTTGAATTCCTCGTGGCTTTGACAAAAGGCAAAGGATACGGGAGTCCCCATTTCACAGCAGTTGTCATGGGCAGTAGTAAACTCTAAGACCGGTCCAGTTCTTCAGAACCAGGTGGACTCTGTCTCGACAGCCCAGACCATGTCCCATCCTGGTCCCCTGGAGTGACTGCAGTTGTTATTCTCTTCCCAACTAAACCAATTATGCCCACGGGCAGCCTTGGACCTCCCATAGCCTCGTCTGTGCGTTCCAGGCCAGCTGACTAGGACCATGAGGTTTACCTTCACACGCACTTGGTGGTTTATTCTATTTTGTTCTGTTTTAATGAAGTGACTTTTGTTTACACGTTCATTTTCATCACTTTCCTTAGATGTGTAGGTCCCAGGAACACGCCTCCAATGCCTCCACTACCCTTCGTGGAAATGAAATACCACATGTGTGCAGAGTTTCTGTCATTGCGGTTGCTTCTGTGTTGTGGTTATCTACGTGCTGGCAACACGCCTCCCTGGCTGTTTTCTTGCAACTAGCAAGTGTTTCCGTGGAGTCATGAGGCCACGGGTGTGAGCCTGCGACGACCCTTCTCTGACGATGCCCCCGGGGTGGAAGGGTGGCCGTCAGACTCGTCCCTGGGCAGGGCGCGCCCGAGTCAGCGCCCTGACCCACACAGCCCTGCGAGGCGGCGCCTGATACAACCAACCCACCTCGTGCCACCACCCACATGCACCGTGCGTAGCCATCATCTCCATTGCTCAGATCAGATGCTTCAGAAGACGTGGCAGAGCCACGCTGGCATTCTGTGGCCTTCTGGCCGCCCCAGCCATGTCCCACCGACCCCTGCCGGGCCCCCTGCCAGCCATGCTACGTGAGCTGGGGCCAGCTGGTTTTGCCCTCCTCTGCCGCCGGCCCGTGGTCGTAAGAGCCCTGGGTCGGGCCCCAGTCGGGAGTCCCTCTGTCCCTCTGGTATGTCGCCCAGCAGCAGAGCACACGCCCATGTCTGTGCTGTCCTCTCTTCAAGCCTCCACCACCCTGGCCTCCACCGCCTCCACTGCTCCCAGGCCTCGCTCGCGCCCAGGAAGCCTCCTCCTGGGGGCCCCCCGCCCAGCCTCACTTCTGATCTGCACGTTGTTCACGCTTGGCCTGGGAAGTGCGTGCTCTGGCTTCGTTTGTAACACACAGCCGGAGAGCCAGTCCTTGGAAGGCAAAGGCTGTGTGCGTCCCCTCAGTGCGTGTATGTCTTTGGTGCATGTGTGTCTTCAGTGTGTGTCCTCAGCGTGTGTGTCCTCACTCTGTGAGTGTGTCTTCAGTGCGTGTGTCTTCAGTGTGTGTGTGTGTGTGTGTCCTCTGTGTGTCCTCAGTGTATGTCCTCAATCTGTGTGTGTGTCTTCAGCGTGTGTATGACCTCAGTGTCTGTATGTCCTCAGTCTGTGTATGTGTCTTCAGTGTTTGTGTCTTCAGTGTGTGTGTGTGTGTGTGTGTGTGTCTTCTGTGTGTCCTCAATATGTATGTGTCCTCAGTTTGTGTGTGTGTGTTTTCAGTGTGTGTGTGTCTCCTCTGTGTGTCTTCAATGTGTGTGTATGGCCTCAGTGTGTGGGTGTCCTCACTCTGTGTGTGTGTATTCAGTGTGTGTTTTCAGTGTATGTGTGTGTGTGTGTGTGTGTGTGTCCTCTGTGTGTCCTCTGTGTGTCCTCAGTGTGTGTGTGTCTTCAGTGTGTATATGTGTGTGTGTGTGTCCTCTGTGTTTCCTCAGTGTGTTTGTGTCCTCAGTCTGTGTGTCTTCAGTGCATGTATCTTCAGTGTGTGTGTGTGTGTGTGTGTGTGTGTGTGTGTGTGTGTGTGTATGTATGTGTCCAGTGTGTCCTCAGTGTGTGTGCCCTCGGTCTGTGTGTGTGTGTCTTCAGTGTGTTCTCAGTGTGTGTTATGGCCTCAGTGTGTGTTTGTCCTCAGTCTGTGTAGGTGTCTTCAGTGCGTGTGTCTTCAGTGTGTCTTCAGTGTGTGTGTGTGTGTGTGTCCTCTGTGTGTCCTCAGTGTGTGTGTCCTCACTCTGTGAGTATGTCTTCAGTGTGTGTGTTTTCAGTGTGTGTATGTGTGCTCTGTGTTTCCTCAGTGTGTGTCCTCAATCTGTGTGTGTGTGTCTTCAGTGTGTTCTCAGTGTGTGTATGACCTCAGTGTGTGTATGTCCTCAGTCTGTGTATGTGTCTTCAGTGTGTGTGTGTGTGTGTGTGTGTGTCCTCTGTATATTCTCAATATGTATGTGTCCTCAGTCTGTGTGTGTGTGTTTTCAGTGTGTGTGTGTCTCCTCTGTGTGTCCTCAATGTGTGTGTATGGCCTCAGTGTGTAGGTGTCCTCACTCTGTGTGTGTGTATTCAGTGAGTGTGTCTTCAGTGTGTGTCTTCAGTGTATGTGTGTGTGTGTGTGTCCTGTGTGTCCTCAGTGTGTGTGTCCTCAGTCTGTGTGTGTCTTCAGTGTGTTCTCAGTGTGTGTGTATGGCTTCAGTGTGTGTTTGTCCTCAGTCTGTGTATGTGTCTTCAGTGCGTGTCTTCAGTGTGTGTGTGTCTTCAGTGTGTGTGTATGTGTGTGTCCTCTGTGTGTGTGTGTCCGCAGTCTGTGTGTGTGTCTTCAGTGTATGTGTGTCTGTGTGTCCTCTGTGTGTCCTCAGTGTTCTCAGTCTGTGTGTGTCTTCAGTGCATGTGTGTCTTCAGTGTGTGTGTGTGTGTGTATCCTCTGTGTGTCCTCAGAGTGTGTGTGTCCTCAGTTTGTGTATGTGTCTTCAGTGTGTGTTTGTGTCCTCTGCGTGTCCTCAGTGTGTGCTTATGGCTTCAGTGTGTGTGTCCTCAGTCTGTATGTATCTTCAGTGCGTGTCTTCAGTGTGTGTCTTCAGTGTTTGTGTGTGTGTGTCCTCTGTGTCCTCAGTGTGTGTGTTTCCTCAGTCTGTGTGTGTGTCTTCAGTGTGTGTGTGTGTCTTCAGTGCATGTGTGTGTGTGTGTCCTCTGTGTATCCTCAGTGTGTGTGTATGGCCTCAGTGTGTGTGTCCTCAGTCTGTGTATGCGTGTCTTCAGTGCTTGTGTGTCTTCAGTGTGTGTCTTCAGTGTGTGTGTGTATGTGTGTGTGTGTGTATGTCTGTGTATGTCCTCTGTGGTGTATCCTCAGTGTTTGTGTGTGTCTTCAGTGCATGAGTGTCTTCAGTGTGTGTCTTCAGTGCATGTGTGTGCGTTCTCTGCATGTCCTCAGTGTGTGAGTATGGCCTCAGTGTGTGTGTGTCCTCAGCCTGTGTATGTGTGTCTTCAGTGTTTGTGTGTCTTCAGTGTGTGTGTGTGTGTGTGTGTGTATGTGTGTATGTCCTCTGTGGTGTGTCCTCAGTGTGTGTGTGTCCTCAGTGTGTGTGTGTCTTCAGTGCATGTGTGTCTTCAGTGTGTGTCTTCAGTGCTTGCGTGTGTCCTCTGTGTGTCCTCGGTGTGCGTGTATGTGTCTTCAGTGCGTGTGTGCCTTCAGTGCGTGTGTGTGTCCTCTGTGTGTCCTCAGTGTGTGTGCATGTGTCTTCAGTGTGTATCCTCAGTGTGTGTGTGTGTGTGTGTGTGTGTGTGTGTGTGTGTGTGTGCGCGTGTGTGTGTGGCTCAGCCCAGCATACAGCCTTGGCACGCAACTGGGGCTCCACGCCTGCCTTCTTGAGATGACGCCGGGGCCCCTCTCCCCGTGGTGGCCCCTCGGCCGCCGCCCTCGCGGCCTCCCCGCCGTGTGTGTGGCTCCGTCTCGGCGGCTCCCCAGGGCTGAGGATCCCCTTCACTGCGCCGGGGCAAGAGGCAGGGGATGGCCTCAGCCTGGGCACCGACACCACCGGACGCTCAGGGGGCCTGACAGGGTGCCGGCAGGACACGTCTCCATTTCTAGCACACGGTGGTGGATTCACAGAAGGTACCGGCACGTTCTCCCTGAGGTGTGACGGCCTTCCAGAAAGAGACCCGTGGCTCCGTGGGCCTCGCCCTCGTGGGCCTGGGTCCCGCCTCTGCTCTGGCTTCGCCTCTCTCTTCCTCCCTGGAGCGTGAGTCCTTTGGGCAGTGAACTGTGTAAACAGTTGTCCCCCCCACACTTTATGAGACCCTCGGTGGATGCCTGAAACCACGTGCCCTATTTTTGCTGTACATAAAAACCTACGACACAGTTTCACTTATGAATTAGGCATAGTAAGAGGTTAACAATAACTAACATAAAATAGAACAGTTGCAGGACACTCTGTGACAAAAGTTGTGTGAAAGTGGTGTCTCTCTCACTCCCTTCCCCCCGACCACAAGTAACTGAAACCATGGCAAGCAAACCCACAGATGTGGGAGGATTACCATACACACTTCGGCATCTCTGAGGCCAGGCTCGGTGGCTCACACCTGAAATCCCAGCTTTCTGGGAGGCCGAGGCAGGAGGGTCACTGGAGGCTAGGAGTTTGAAAACAGCCTGGGCAACAGAGAGAGACCTTGTCTGCACTCAAAATTTGAAAAAATAAAAAACTTAGACAGGTGCAGTGAGCGCATTTATATTCCTAGCTACTCAGGAGGCTGAGGCCGGAGGGTTGCTTGAGCCCAGGGGTCTGAGGTTACAGCGAGCTGTGATTGTGCCACTGCATGCCAGCCTGGGCGACAGAGCGAGACTCTCCTCTAAAATTAAACAAAAGCACGTCTCTGACTCCCCAGCACCTAGAGATGCTTGTCCAATAAATGAATGAATGAACACACGAGCCCACCTCCATCACTAATTCTCAGGGGAGAACACCACATGAAAGCCAACACTCGTTGGCTCCCAAATGCCTGGAGGCTGACATAAGACCACTCCCCTACCTTGTGTTTCACTCCCGCATCCCCTGCTGCCACCGTCGGAAGAACGGGCGTTGGAAGGACGGCAGGGCGGGCCACCACAGGCCAGTGACCGGGCCGTCCCCGCCTGTCAACTTGGATCTGGATTCTCTGTCTGGGCAAGAGCCCCAAAACGACTGTCTTGGTTTCCGCGACAGCCCCCGTCTCGACAGATGCACTTAGTGCCCCGGAAAGAGCCCGCACCCCTGGACGGAGCCATCAGGGAAATGAAAGCGAAACCTGACCGAAACGGGTTCCGTGTTTGTCATGAAAACTGAAACAGCGCCGCGTGTGACGCGTGGCTTCTGCGCTCAGTGCAAAACCTTTTCAATTCCAGATGCGACCTTGGCGCACGGGCACATGTGGGGCGCTCCCACATGACTCGTGGAAGGTCTGCGAATCCCAGGCCTCGTTCTCCACCAAGAGTGGCCTCCTGTCTTTCCCTTGCAAGCCTCTTGGGGCTTATCTGACCAATGAACGCAGCGTGGCGTCTTTTTCTTCAAGGTCCCCCAGGGGATCCGCTGTCACGACTCATCACGAATTCGTTTCATGCAGGACGTTGCAAAGTGCATGTCGACCGCTTCCAGGCGTAGGGAGTGCAATGCAGTGCGTGTCGGCGATGGAGAAGGAGATCCCGTCCCTTCCCGGCGCATCGCCTCCCAGTGGGCGGGCTGTGGGAAGAAAGTCACGGCTGCGCTTCTCCGCTTCTCTGTGCTGCGCCTCTGGGTCCCGTGGGGTGATGACACCTGTCACCTTCCTTAGTGCCACGACCTGGGCGAAGCGCCTGGCGTAGATTCCTTCTTTTCTTGTTTGTTAAAAATAAGTCAATTTCAAAATCTGAGATGGGATCTCGCTATGTTGCCTGGGCTGGTCTTGAACTCCTGACCTCTAGCCATCCTCCCGCCTCAGCCTCCCAAAGCGAGGGGACGACGGGCTGGAGCCACCACACCCAGCCTCGAGAGATGTGGCGTCATCTGCAGAGGTGAGCTGTGAGCAATGAACAACCATTGCGGCTGGGCGGGGGCAGCTCCTGACACGACCCGGGAACGCGGGCCTCGCCAGGCTGCAACCCCTGGTAAGGCGGAGGCCGGTGGCACCTGGAGTCCCAGCAGCCACTTTCCTTTCAGCAGCCCTTTTCCATCCCATTGAGTTCTCATGATCAGTCTCAAGGAAAGAAACTTCCACACGGGGTTCTCGGCCACAGACGCTGCAGGCCTGGGCACCCGAGCCCTGCGCAGCCCCGGCTCTGGGGCCAACACGTGCGGCTTCCCCCAGGGAGAAGAACGTCGTCCTGAACCCCTCAATCTGGTGTGCAGCTCTCGGGAGCAAATGCTGGAAGAACACCTTTGGTGGGTAGAACTGTGTTCAAACACTGGGGCGCCACAGCTGTCCCACGCCCCTGCTTCAGTTCCCTCATCTGTCAAACTGGGGCTGACGGTGGCAGACAGGCCGTGTGGCTGTCAGGGTTAGAGATAATGGAGCACCGTCTTTCATGCCCATCATCCTGGCACTTTGGGAGGTCGAGTGGGGAGGGTCGTTGGAGGCCAGGAGATCGAGGTCAGCCTGGGCAACATAGTGACATAGTGAGACTCTTTCTGACTTTTGTTTTTCTTTTTTTTGAGTTGGAATCTCACTCTATCGCCCAGACTGGAGTGCCGTGGCCGCTCCCGGCCACCGCGGCCTCGACCTGCTGGGCTCCGGCTATCCTTCCGCCTCAGCCTTCCGAGTAGCCGGAATTACAGGCGCGCGCTCCCACACCCGGCTGATTTTTTGATTTACTGTAGAGATGAGGTCTCGCTGCCCAGGCGGGTCTCGAACCCACGGGCTCAGGCAATCCACTCACCTCAGCCTCCCAAAGGCGCGGGATTACAGGCTGAGCCACCGAGCCCGGCTGTTTTTTGGGGTTTTTTTTTTGTTTTTCTTTTTTTTGAGTTGGAATCTCACTCTATCGCCCAGACTGGAGTGCCGTGGCCGCTCCCGGCCACCGCGGCCTCGACCTGCTGGGCTCCGGCTATCCTTCCGCCTCAGCCTTCCGAGTAGCCGGAATTACAGGCGCGCGCTCCCACACCCGGCTGATTTTTTGATTTACTGTAGAGATGAGGTCTCGCTGCCCAGGCGGGTCTCGAACCCACGGGCTCAGGCAATCCACTCACCTCAGCCTCCCAAAGGCGCGGGATTACAGGCTGAGCCACCGAGCCCGGCTGTTTTTTGGGGTTTTTTTTTTGTTTTTCTTTTTTTTGAGTTGGAATCTCACTCTATCGCCCAGACTGGAGTGCCGTGGCCGCTCCCGGCCACCGCGGCCTCGACCTGCTGGGCTCCGGCTATCCTTCCGCCTCAGCCTTCCGAGTAGCCGGAATTACAGGCGCGCGCTCCCACACCCGGCTGATTTTTTGATTTACTGTAGAGATGAGGTCTCGCTGCCCAGGCGGGTCTCGAACCCACGGGCTCAGGCAATCCACTCACCTCAGCCTCCCAAAGGCGCGGGATTACAGGCTGAGCCACCGAGCCCGGCTGTTTTTTGGGGTTTTTTTTTTGTTTTTCTTTTTTTTGAGTTGGAATCTCACTCTATCGCCCAGACTGGAGTGCCGTGGCCGCTCCCGGCCACCGCGGCCTCGACCTGCTGGGCTCCGGCTATCCTTCCGCCTCAGCCTTCCGAGTAGCCGGAATTACAGGCGCGCGCTCCCACACCCGGCTGATTTTTTGATTTACTGTAGAGATGAGGTCTCGCTGCCCAGGCGGGTCTCGAACCCACGGGCTCAGGCAATCCACTCACCTCAGCCTCCCAAAGGCGCGGGATTACAGGCTGAGCCACCGAGCCCGGCTGTTTTTTGGGGTTTTTTTTTTGTTTTTCTTTTTTTTGAGTTGGAATCTCACTCTATCGCCCAGACTGGAGTGCCGTGGCCGCTCCCGGCCACCGCGGCCTCGACCTGCTGGGCTCCGGCTATCCTTCCGCCTCAGCCTTCCGAGTAGCCGGAATTACAGGCGCGCGCTCCCACACCCGGCTGATTTTTTGATTTACTGTAGAGATGAGGTCTCGCTGCCCAGGCGGGTCTCGAACCCACGGGCTCAGGCAATCCACTCACCTCAGCCTCCCAAAGGCGCGGGATGACAGGCTGAGCCCTTTCTGACTTTTAATATTAGAATAATAAGATATGTAGATAGACAGAGAAAGTATACACTTAGCCCAGGTCTTAGCCTTAAAGCAGGTGATGCACATCATAGCCCTGTGGGATCCAGATTATTATTGTAATTTCTTCTCTGTAAGACAGAAAACACATACATACACACACACACACGGTGCCCAAAAATGTGTACACATTTTAAGAAAGGAAAAACTATTAAAATGGCAATACTCCGTACATACCAATAACAAAAGATGAATACAAGTCACGTTTGACTTCTGCTATTCCAAGAGGCGCTCAGATGGTCGCCATCTGCGTCAGACACTTCTGATGACGGCAAACATCTCTTCACACCTCATAAAATGTGGATGCATTTTTTGGCACCCCAGGTATGCATATCTATATATATCTCACTCTGTCACCTGGGCTGGAGTGCAGTGGCACGATCACAGATCACCACAGTCTCAGACTCCTGAGTAGCTGGGACCACAGGCGCCACCACTCCCGGGTAATTTTTTTGAGTCTTTATAGAGACAGGGTCTTACTCTGTTGCCTCGGCTGGTCTCAGACTCCTGGCCCCAAGCAATTCTCCCGCCTCATCCTCCCAAAGTGCTGGGATTACAGGTGTGCGCCACTGCTCCCGGCATGAAACATAATTTTAAAAAATGTCCTCCTTGACTTGCTCTGTAGGTCTGGAAAATCCCTGGAAATGGACGACCTTGAGTAGATCAGAAGCAGCACATGCTGATGTGACCACACTCTCAGTGCATCTGGAGCCCGGCTGATCCTGGACCGTGCCCGTGCGGTGCTGTCCCTGCTCCCTGCTCCCTCGCTACGAGCCAGTCACCCTAAAAAATGACAGGCAGAAATGAGGAGGCAGCACTTGGCCTCTGAGCTGCCTGCCTCCAGTCTCACGGGAATAGCTGTCACTCCTCTGGGCATCAGTGTGCTGCAAAGACCGTTTCACCTAGCATTATGACCAGTCGGAGTATTTATGGACAGTCACTCCCGCGAGTTATTTTTTTGGAGAGGGACGGGTGCCTCTGGCAGAGAAACATTGAGCTAAGGTGGCTATGTGACTGAGTGCTGGCTGAATTTTGGGGGTGACCATCTTGTTTTGAAATGACCAAACTGATGCTTCTCTGTGTCTCTTAGGGGTCCAGCATGTCCCCTCGGCACGCCAGGCTGTCGCACTGCAGGACAGTGCTTGCTGAGGGTGACAGAAGGGACCACTTGAGACATCAAACGACCTCAGGGAAGCAGGACCACCTTCCAGAGGCTCCACCCCATCCCCCCAGCCTCCCTGGCGGCTACAGAACTGATTTGGAAAAGATTCTGGGTGTGTGCAGACCACGGTGTCTACACCTGCACAACAAACAGCCCGGTGATTTCCCTGGCGAGCGCTTCCTTCTGCATCCTGGCGGTTCTTTCTGTGCCCACCCCCAGTGCGGTGGCCCACACCGGCGACCACCTCTCTGTTCTGTTTCTACAGAACTATAGGGTCTTCCCCAACAGATCGTGACACACACCCCACAGGTGCAAGTGCCTTGCATGGGCCTTCGATGAAAAGGCGGGTGTCCAGCAAGTCTGGATCACAATGCCAGCCGGGTTCCCAACCAGGAGAACTCGTGACGATACTCACCCGTGGGAGCCCCAGCCTCCTTCTTCTACCGCGAGCCTTGGGCTGTCTGCCTCTCGGGATTACTGTGAAGACGACAGATGCGATTCTGTACTTGATGTTCAAGTCCAGGATAGGCCAGAGGCGGCCTCCAATCCCAGGAGCGCAGGACGTGTTTGCGGAGGCTGCGGAAGAATGCGCCTCTTGGCAGGTGCTCGGCACCCGGTGGACAGACAGGGTGTCCTTCCTCCATTTCCAGTTCAATCCTGAGTGCTGATAGCGTCAGGAAAGGGACCAGGGCTGTCAGGATACGGTGCCGAACGCCTGCAGAACTGGACTCGTGAAGGGACCCAGCCCCTGCAGTCCCAGGGTCCGTGCTAGCCCTGAGACTTTTTCCCACTGTTATTTTCCATGCATCTGAAATACGAATGTTCCTGTTTGCTTCCTGCTGAATAGCGCTCATCCCAGCACCTGGGATCTCGGACATCTTGGGCAGGTCATGAATGGGGAATGTCGAGTGGATTGCAGCAGCGGCACCTCTCGTCCCACCTGCCTGGATTTGCGGTCTCCGCTGTGACTACTTTTCATACCTTTATTTCCCCTCCCATCCCTCTTCCAAGAGCAAAGAGCCTCTACCTTGTACTGCATGGGTGTCCCGAAGGCCAGTCACCATGGCTGCTGGAAACAGAGACTGTGCACGGACCACCCTGTGTCTTGGATGCCAGGAAGCTAGGGAGGCCATTGGTCAGTTGATGGATGTTTTGCCTTGATTGTAGACTGATCGTGACCTGCAGCAGATGAACGGATGTTTGGGTTTCATGGCTGTGTTTGAATGTCTTTTCGCTCCCGGAAGCTCAGGTCAATCAAGGCTTTGGCTTGTTAACTGTTGTGGGTGCTGCCTTAGGAGAGGCAGCAATCCACCCTCAGGCGCTGGGGTGTGACCAGAAGTGAGATGCCCTGGCTGAGTCCTTCCTACCCTGGGCTTGGATAACTGCCACTAAGCCTCCTAGTCCGAGTAGCAGTTTTGATTTCTGTTTCTCATCCGTAAAGAAACAAGTGCGAAGCTGTTGGCCGCCAGGAGCCGTGTTCAAAAGCCTCACCAAGCACCGAGGACAGTCATCGGATTCAGCTCCAGGGGGCCAATGACTCTGACTGGCCGTCCCCAGATGATGGCTTGAGATATTGCCTTCCACCCTGCCCTTGAGAGGCATGAGCCATAGCTTTTCCTTTCTGGAGGATACCGGCTTCTTGTGTTTGGGTGGGCCACCCCTCCTCACACCTCCGTGAGCCATGCTTAACGTCGCCACTGTGGTGAGGTTCACGGTGGTGCCTCCATTGGACACAGCTGAATCTCAGACTCCGAGCAGCAGAGGAGCAAGTGGTCTCAGGGGTGGATTTAGAAACCCTCCTTGTCTGGTTGAACAGAACCTTAGAAGCACCGGTGAAGTCGCAGTTTTTTCTTCCCCAAAGGGCAGATCTGAGGAATCCCTTCTAAGGTTGCTATATAAAGCACACTGAAGTTCGCTGGCTGGTTCCTAAGAGAGATTTTCTTCTTTTGAGTTGGTGTCTCACTCTCTTGCCCAGGCTGAAGTTCAGTGGCATAATCACGACTCACTGCAGCTGTGACCTCCTGGGCTCAGCGATCTTTCTGCCTCAGCCTTCTGAGGAACTGGGACTCCAGGGCTGTGCTCCCATGCCTAGTTGATTTTTATATATATTTTTTGTAGAGACAGAGTCTCACTATGCTGTCCAGGCTGGACTGGAACTCCTGGGCTCAAGTGATCCTCCAGCCTCTGCCTCCCAAAGTGCTGGGATTATAGGTGTGAGCCTCTGTACCTGCCCCTAGTAGAGCCTTGAAGGGGGGTGAGGGCGATGTAGCAGGATCCTGCATGGTTGGTAGTTTAAAACAAAATCGATGGAGTCTGAATAATCGGCATCAGAATCTGAATGATCTGAATCGGATCATCAAACAACAGCCGCAAAAACGAACCTTGTTTTTCTACAGGCCACGAGAGTAGTTCATTTCCTGATGCTCTTAGCTCTTGGTCATGTTCTTCAATGACCACGTCTACATACCAACACTGTCTCATCGTATTCCCCCTAAACCCTGAGAGGGCGAGAGTTACGGCCCCTGTTTTAGGATGGAGGAGTCCTGAGACTCAAGCATGCCACTGCCACCAAACCAGAGGCCACACCGGGACCAGACCTTTGTTCTGCTGACATGTCCCCAGCCCTTCAGGACTACAGAATAGCTGGGGTCCTCGTCCAACTCCCCAAGGGTGGGGCTTTGACCCAGACAGCTTCAGGGCCAAGGTGAAGGTTGTGCAGCGATATTGAGAAAAGACTTGGTGACTCACTCCCCCTCCACCGGGCTCGCCCCAAATGGCCGTGAGTCAGAGCCCCGGCACCTGGGCGGGCCATCCGGTTGGAATCTGTACTATGTGGCCCATTCATACCTGTTCTGGGAAAATCTCTCGAGCCCTGGACATGTCAGCCTGACACATTTCACCAGGGCTTGCTATCTGGGACTTGAGTGCGTGCACACACGCACACACACACACACACACACACACACACACTCCACCTTGCTGAACCTCCAGAAGAAAGGCGGGAGTGTCCTGGGAAATGGGAGAGCTGGATGGCTGCGCCCCCGTGGGAGGTGGCATAGGGGAGAGGAGGGGTGGGAGTGACTCTCTACCTCCCTGAGTCTTGTGTGATGTCTGTGGGGGAAAAAATTGTAGAAATGATGCTAAGCGGGCATTCCGTGCATCCTAAGCCCCCCTCCTTTCACATTTCCAAAATGCAATTCTCTAGGGGCAAAGAAGGAATTGGTCAGGAAGAGGCTGGCGAGGAAGGCGGTCAGTGGTCGGGGCAGGCTTGCTGGAAGGGCTGAAGCAGAAGCACAGGGCGTCTCCCGCACCTGCCGTCACGGGTCGGTCAAAGGTTCCAGAACAGTGCGGGCTAGCGCCCTGCAGACACTGGAGTGGCAGCTGTGCTGTGGGCCCTCCTAGGATGGTTTGCTAGAATCACTTACGTCCAGGATGGTTTGGTTTGGGGTCAATTTTGCTTCTGTGTACGTGGTGTTCCCACCGGCTATCTCATCCCCAAGCTGATCCAGTGAAGGGGACAACTGTGACTTGGCTAGTTTCCCGGGGAGCTTGAGACCTGTCCAGGGACTAGCAGGCCTCATTGTTCCTCTGGCCACACCTGCTTCTGCTGAGGCCGGGGTGAGCCTGCTCCGGCCAGCACCAGTCTGCAGAAGCAGGGATGTCTGCAGACCAAGGGAACTGCAGCACGGCCTCGGCACTCCTCGACCCCACTAATGGTGAGTGTCTAGGGAAACGCCTCTCGGGACTCATTGACGCACTACCTGTCTTACAGGCTGTGTCTGCAACAGGACAGCTGGGGTGTGGGCGTTTCTCTTTAGTTGAAGCCCCTCCGGGTGCTGTGTTCTGGAAGGAGGGAAGACAGGCGAACAAACAGCTCTGGGTGCGACTGCCACTTCCGATGAGCAGGCCGTCGGAACGTCCCACCCCTGCTTGCCAAGACTCGCCTCACAGCCTGGTGTCGCCCCCCAGGAACTCCAGCTTCGTCGTGAGCACTAAAGAGAGTTCTCTAGACTCCTCACGGCCAGTCCCTTCTTTCTCAGAGTGCAGGGGAACACACGCCTTCGACCTTTGGATGTGTCACCGAGCAAGTCTGCGTCAAGCGCAAGACAGCCAAGGGGTTACAGGAGTCGTCTGCGTGTGAGTGTGGTGTTTTCTGACTGTGCTGCTCCGCCAGACCTGAGGTGACAGTCCTCAAGGGAGCGGACTCAGGGGGCTGGACAGGACTCTCCCACATAACCTGGCTTGAAAGCCCTCGTGCCATCATGAGCCTGGAACGTTTGTCCCATTGATGGTTTGTCTGACATCTGTCTCAATAGGGCCAATGACGGCTTTATCTGGCTGTCCTTTTTTATTTTTATTTTTATTTTTTAAAATATTTTTTATTATGATGTTGTGGGGTACAGTTAAGGGTTAGGTATATAAATACGTTTCGTTCAGGCACCCTTGTTGATAAGAGGTGTTTCCCCGTCCCCAGGCAGATATTTACTACCGTTAATCCCATTTCCCCTCGCCATAGTTTCCCAGTACCAGCAGTCATTTTCTTATAGTATTACATTGGATGTTCAGGGTCCACTACATGAGTGAGAACATGTGATACTCAGATCTTTGCTTCTGTGAGAGGTCACTCAGTATTATAGACTCTAGTTTCACCCAGGTTGCTGCAAAATTCATGATTTTGTTCTTTTTTATGGCTGCGTAGTATTCCATCATGTATATGTACCACATTTTTAAAATCCAGTCCTCTTTTGATGGACAGCATGGTTGTTTCCAGGTTCTTGCTATTGTGAACAAAGCTGGAAAGCAGCGTGGCGATTCCTAAAAGCTCTAAATACCAACCTCCCATATGACCCTGCAATCCCCCTATTGGCTGTCCTTTTTTAAAAAGCCCAAGGTGTTGAAATTACACAGAATGTTCGGGTCTGAGGTGCTTTTTGCTTTCTAAAATACTCCAGGAGGGACTAACAAGAGAAGTCATATCTGGTCCTAGAAGCGGGACCCTTTGTGGGGAAGTAGCTTCCTAGTGAGTGCGTTACATGCAAAACAGGCATGAGTCGCTTTTACTATTTTATTGCTTTCAAGGTCAATTCTAAATCAAGACACAGAAAGCAGGATGACTCAAAAGCTCTTAAAAAAAAAGCAGTCACTCAGAGAATTGCGTGTTTCCACACAGCCTGTGAGGAGGAAAGGCTATGATTAGGGATCTGTAATTTTTATTTGCAGACTTTCAGTTCTGCTCGAAGTTGGTGGAAACCATTGGTTTCGTCTTTCATTTCCTATAACAAGAATACCATGGAGAGCGGGTTCTGGGCACGTCTTTGGAGTCCTGGTGGGCTGTGTTCAGAGGAACCCTAAGTTCCGTGAAGGGAGAGTCAGCGTCTGGATGGAGGACTTGAGTGCATTTCGGGGGGCTTTCCTAGAGGTGGGAGGAGTCCACTGAAGGTGGAATGTGCACAGAAAATCAGGACGCAGCCCTTAGCCTACGTGTGCCTGGAGACTTGATACCAAATGCAGAAGTTGCCAAGGAAGAGCACGGCGGTCAACTGTACACAGAGCTGCGGCTTTGACCCCAGTGAAAATCAGAAGACTCAAGGGAACTCGAAAGTTACCCGAGGCCTTTGGCTCCAAGATGAAAAATGCAACTTATTTTCCTGCTAAATCGAATACGGAGCCTGACTCCTGGAAGAGGAGGGTGAGAAGGAGGAGGAGGAGGAGATGGAAGATGAGGAGGAGGAGGAGGAGGAACCGAGGGAAAGAAGGGAAGGGAAGAAGAAAGGAAGGGAGGAAGGAGCAAAGGAGGGAAGGAGGGAGGCCGGTGTGTGTTGTCCTGCACTTTGAAGTTCCAGGAAGAGCCCGAGCCTCATCACCCTCAGCGTTCTCCTTAATGCTGACCGTGAACACAGATTTCTCAGTGAAGCATTAAACTATTCTGGGGGAAAAATGGTGTGATGGAAATCAATGCAGCTCCGAGGTGTCTGCACCCGGGCTCCCTGTGGCACAGTTCCCAAGAGCCAGAATGTGGGATCGAGCCAAGTGTTTTCCAGTGCACGAATGGATAAAGAAAGCATGAGCCGGGCTCGGTGGCTCAGCCTGTAACCCCGCGCCTTTGGGAGGCTGAGGTGAGTGGATTGCCTGAGCCCGCGGGTGCGAGACCCGCCTGGGCAGATGAGACCTCATCTCTACAATAAACCAAAAATCAGCCGGGTGTGATAGCGCATGCCTGTAATTCCAGCTACTCGGAAGGCTGAGGCGGAAGGGTCGCCGGAGCCCAGCAGGTTGAGGGCGCGGTGGCCGGGAGTGGCCACTGCACTCCAGTCTGAGCGACCAGTGAGACGCCAACTCAAAAAAAAAAAAAAAAAAGGAGGCATA